>NC_092565.1:13225914-13526331 GCF_037975245.1 Apostichopus japonicus
ACACAAACAGTAATGAACCTAAAGCAAATGTAGAACAAATTACATCAAAACAATAACATGCATACTACAGCACTTAACAAAATACTAACAATTGCAATAACAGTTCTTGATGACTCTCAGACAATCTTCCTTCTAAAACTGATTTACAGTATTAACTAAAAACTAGTTGAACACAGTGTAATATATACAGTATGTTGGATATCGAAAGGAAACCTCATGGTCAGAGGGAAGGATAAATGGCAGAACTACAAGAAACAATGTTGTACATAAACAAATAGTTTGTAGCTAATAGTTCCATATATGTCCATGGTTAGTTTGCCTAATAGTGAGTGGAACAGGCATGGTGTTATGTAGTTTGTTTGCCTTGATCTTCGGTCACCTTGGTCCCTGAGTGTTCACACTCTGGAACTGATATCCCCCAGAACAGGGGACCAACATGTCACGGTCTGACCCTGAGAAGGATAGTATTTACACTAGGATGTTGATCTCGACCAAGGGATATGATTCGATCGGATCCCCTCTGTGTGTTTTCTAATGTGAACAAGGCTTTTAGATGAAATTTTAAATATCAATGTAGACAATAGCATACTGAACATGTGGTTCAATACTGTACCATGCCATTTCTTTGATATCTTGCCAAGTGCTAACCAATAACACAAATATATATGCTAGTTGACACTGAAGTATGCAATGTTTGCATACCACTACATTTATGCTAATGAAGCAACCACAAAACTACCTAATATCTGTGTTAATGACTTAATGGGTTTGATTATTAAATTCAGAGGTAATGTAGTGATAAACATGTTAAAATACATTGTTTATCTAAACAAAAATAATGTGACGGACGTACACGTGACGGACGTACGTGACGGACGTACGAAGATACGTACGTCTGTCACAGCATTTTCTGAAAAAATAAAATCCTAGGGATTAAAGGCACATTATGTAGTTATTGAGTGTTCAAATTGTGCATTGAATTGTAGATGTCTTGAAATCTGGGTACTTCCTTCTGTATGAAATTTAAAAAATGTGATTTTTCTGTGACGGACGTACACATGACAATTTACAGTTTAAAAAAAAGTTATTCTCAGAAAACTGAAAATCCCTGCAACTTTATCTGTTTGTCAACTGAATCTATATATTATATCACTTCAGCAAATCTAAGAATATTTATTCTACTGAAGATACACAGGCAAAAATAGGCATTTTGTTTTTGGGTGATTTTTATGAAGCAAATTTGAGATTTTTTTGGTTGACTAATACACACCTTATTCTGCCTGGAAACAATGTGTTCTGTGAAAATTAGCTAAATATTATGAAACTTCAGAGTTTTAGCTTTCATCTGATACCCTACATGTAATGATTTAACGTTTTTTAAGTTTTGGTGAAAAGGTTTACTAGTTTACGGAACTGTCCATAAGGCACCAAAACGCCTACAACGAATGTTGCTGCGACTCCAGAGATATGATGTAACCTTAGGCTATAGGCCAGGCAAACAGATGCAGCAGGCTGACACGCTCAGCAGAGCGTATCTTCCAGGAAAACCTCAAGGTCATACCTCTAGAGAGGTAGAATCAGTGAACATGGTGTATCAACTACCCATAACTGATTCCAGAAAACAGGCAATACAAGCGCACACAACATCTGATAGTACACTGCAGACACTCATTACCATCATTCACAATGGGTGGCCAGTCTCAAAATTACTTACTACAGTGTGTGACTCCCTACTACCAATGTCGGGATGAGTTAACAGTGCAGGATGGCGTGGTAATCCGTGGTGAAAGAGTTGTTGTTCCCAAAACACTCAGGAGGGAAATGCTCGATAAAATTCACTCTTCGCACTTAGGAATAGACGGATGTCTTCGCCATGCTCGTGAATGCCTGTATTGGCCAGTTATGAATGCCGAGCTGAAGGACTACATCCAAACATGCGACGTGTGTGCTTCTGTGGAAACTAATCAGCCCAAAGAGCCACTCATGCCACATGCAATAGAGCGAAGACCATGGTCCAAAGTTGGCGTAGACCTATTCCATGTTCATGACCGTAACTATGTTGTGACAGTCGACTATTTTTCTGGTTTTTTTGAAAGTGACTTTCTCCAGGACACCACCTCCAACAGTGTGATACACAAACTGAAAGGGCAATTTGCTCGACATGGTATCCCAGACGTTTGCATGTCTGATAATGGACCCCAATTTAGCTCCTATGAGTTCAAACAATTTGCACGGGATTAGGAATTCAGACATACAACATCTTCCACAGGGTTTCCCCAAAGTAATGGTAGGGCGGAACAAGCAATCAAGATGGCAAAGTCACTAATCACCAAAGCAAAAAAAGCAAGGAAAGACCCATATCTAGCTATCTTAGCTTATAGAAACACTCCATATCAAAACATGGACTCCAGTCCAGCCCAACGCTTGTTTAGTCGTAGGACAAAGACACTGCTTCCTACTAGCAGTAAACTGTTGAAACCTGCTGTGCCAACAAAGGTGACAGAGCAGATTAAATCAAACAAGGCAAGACAAGCCTACTATCATGATAAAGGCTCACATTCACTTCCAACACTTAACACCAGAAACACAGTCAGGATTATGCCACCATCCAAGCGTCAAGAGTGGCAAAAGGCAATTGTCCAAAACCAAGTGTCGCCCAGGTCGTATGAAGTTATGACTGAAAAGAGGCGTGTATATCGCAGAAACAGGAAACACTTGCGACACACAAAGGAGACTTACACACCCAACCCCGAACCACTGGAAACAGTTGAGCAAGAAATTACTCAAACTGATCCACAAACACAAAACCCCCACACTGCTAAAGATTACTCAGATAGACTTCCGCAGCAGACACGTTCAGGAAGAGTAACGCGTGTCCCAAGCTATCTGAGAGATTATACCACTTACTGTAGTTGTCGTAAAGTTGTTAAAGGTGCTGTTTTAGGCTCCCTATAAAAACTTATGTTTATCTTCTTTTTTTTTAATTGTTTTACTTGAGTTTAGCATTAGTGCATTTAATGTAATGAACTTAAGTATGAATATGCTCGTATAGAGTAAAATTGTATTGCATGCTGTTGACATTCACCAAGTTGTGACGTGACTTAAAATCTAAAGGCAAGGAGATGTGACAAGTACATTTATGTAGCTGATCAATATGAGCTACCGTACTTGCTCTTCATATTACACATTACGAGTCTGTGCACTCCATTGAATATGGCTACTGAAGTACAATAATAAACCAAGTCTGTAACTAAATAAATGATCGCCTACTTTATTCTTTATACGACACGCTCAACGGCCACACACTGAAACACACTGCAATAGTATGTACAGTAGTCAAAAGGAACGATTACTGAAATGCTATCTAGATACACTGTTCACCTCAACAGCATATCCAGTCCATTTAAAGGTTTGTGCATAGGTTGTTACAATGTATTAAAGACAGTTATAAGGGAAGAGAGGTGGATAAAACATTCAAATTTGTTGCTCGGCAAACAGGGTTCATTTTAAGCGGTATCGCATCGCACTTTGCGATGCGGTTATTTACATTTGCGATGCAAGATGATACTTTGTATCGCGCAACTGCTACACAACCCAAGGTAGGCCCCTAGACTACACACACCTAGAGTATAGCAGCCTAAAGTCCCAAATAACGACATACATTACTATCACACAGAGCATGATTCATTGGCACGAAATGTTACACTCATATTTGCTATTTTATCTGACACTTTTGGAGTTTTGTTTTCGCATTTGATTCAAATAATTTATTTGGCCGAGGCCTATGCCTGATCTGACCTACGTGGCTACGCAATAATAATAATATAACGTTACTTTCGCACTCGTACTCCGATCCACCGGTGCGGGCTCAGTCTGCATCAAGCTGAAGTTGGCTACCAATAACAGCGGACAATAGCAGCTGCCAGTAAGCAATACTAGTGGCGGACAATAGCAGTGGATAATAAGCGAGTTGCTGCTATTGGTAGCTAGCTTCGGAATATTTACTTGGGATATGCTTCCACTTTTTTATTGACATCAAAACTGCAAACTATTGTAACTGGCAAGCTAGGCGGCAACCTAGTGTGATTGTACCATGGATAAACATGATTTCGCGCACTTTTGACGTATTTTAATCAATATCGTGAACATCCTACAATAAAATTTAAATTCATCACGATTTTTGATATTTGTGTAACTATTTATGGGGCCAACGGCGAAATTCGATATATCAACGTTACTGCGCAATATGCCACATCGTGAATGCTTGCATAATTGCATCCCCTCTAAAAGTGGAAAGATATGTTTGAAACTTTCTTGTGAGAGTTGAGAGTCAATATTTCCAAAGAGGGAGACCCCCGCCCCCAGTGCCAGGGATACATTTATGACATTATCTTTATCGTGCAGCGCACGTGCACAGAAAAAAAAATTGCTAACCATTTTTACCAAACTGCTAATCAATTCAGGATTTTGATTAGCAGTACTGCTAAGCAAATTGAAAAATCTAAAATGAACCCTGTCGGCAAAGAACAACGTCAAATTACCTTATTCTCCATTGGTGGCGAGCACTGGTTCCTATACTGTAGTTACTACAGTAGATCTCCCATGGAAGCATCAGGATATCTCTTTCTGCTGTCAGAGTTGTTTGGGATTTGTTGTTACCTCATCTAACCAGTTGAGTCCATTGATACCACACCCATTCAAAGTATATAGCTGTGAATGCTGAGGACTTAGTGCATCAACTTTCTCTGAAAATTGACAAAACAACAGAAAACTAATGATAGTGAAAATAGGCTCAAAAACCCCTTGATACACATATGCAGGAGCAGAAAATGCATACCTTTGTGGATTATTTGCTGAATAAGACTCAAAACATTCTCTGTGCAAGGTTTTAGCACTCAGCAGCCACTCCACTTAGGATTCAGACCTCATACAACATTGTGCTACAGCTGGTGTAGACGTGTTCTAGGGTACTAACGTAGCGCCATTATGAACCTGAGGCCTAAGCTAACAACAGTATGGGTATTTCATGCATTGAAACTGAGTATTTGTCCTTAGTCAAACACCAGGTACTTCAACTTTAGCAAAAATAACCTAAAATATGGTTACCATGTACTTTAGGTGCCCACAGATGTCAAATTTCACTGAACTTAGTCGTTCACGTCACACACACGGTAGGCATTTTGGTCTGATTCTGAAGGATTTTGAATATCGTGCATTTGGCACCTACTTTTAGCAGGGTCAAGGAAGGAATAAAATTACGGAAGCTTTGGTAGGTCAAGGCTTAATGACCCAATAGTTTATTGGGGAGGAAAACTGGTCAGACATGCTCAAAATTTTGTTCTAGTCTCATGTATAGAAACGCACATGCTCTTTGTGGTACTTTAAGGCTGCAATACTAATTTATGCGTAAAAATCACCCAAGCTTGAAATTTTCAGACGTTTTGCTATCCGAGCCGGAAGTTTTCGTCACTTGTAAACAAACCTCTTCACTCAGTGGTAAACAAATTTCCTACGCTGCTCCTGGGAGGCCTAAAGGGATCTAAAATTGCCTCAATTGACCCAATTTTCTCACCACATGTACTTCCATTAATGCTTTTTAACATGCAAGCCACAAAAAACTAGATTATGATTGATAACAGGTCGCAAAAGATGTTCTCCCGCTGCTTTTTGACGGATTGATATAGACTCTAATAGGAGTATGCCAACTTAAGTGAGAGATGATTTTTTTTTATTACCAAAATGAAACTTTTTATTGTCGTCACAATATAAAGCACAACAGAATTCTATGCAATTATCATTTTAGGTCCATCAAGATGTATTTTCAGAGATTTCAGTATACACGGTGCAGTGTGTAGATACACACATGAGCAATACTGTGTAAGCGTAGGGGTTAGCAGTATAAGATCGCGGCAAAAGCAAACTGCGGTGGTCGGGTCTCGAGCCCAGGATTCAAAATACGTCGCGCTCTCGAGGTACAGAGCACAACAAACTGCGCCACGGCAGCTGTTGATATAAATGTATGTTCGTTTTTAGTACTTAAACTCTCCGATGCCGAATAAGATCGCGGCAAAAGCAAACTGCGGTGGACGGTTCTCGAGCCCAGGATCCAAAATACGTCACGCTCTCGAGGTACATAGCACAACCAACTGCGTCACGGCAGCGGATTGTATAAATGTATCTTCGTTTCTAATACTTAAAGTTCCCGATACCGTATAAGATCGCGGCAAAAGCAAACTGCGGTTGCCGGTTCTCGAGCCAAGGATCCAAAATACGTCTCGCTCTCGAGGTACAGAGCACAACCAACGGCGCCACGGCAGCTGTTGATATAAATATATGTTCGTTTCTAATACTTAAACTACCCGAAAAAGTATAAGATCGCCGCAAAAGCGAACTGCGGTTGCCGGTTCTCGAGCCCAGGATCCAAAATACGTCTCGCTCTCGAGGTACAGAGCACAACCAACTGGGCCACGGCAGCTGTTGGTGTAAATGTATGTTCGTTTCTAATACTTAAAGTTCCAGATACCGTATAAGATCGCGGCAAAAGCAAACTGCGGTGGCCGGTTCTCGAGCCCAGGATTCAAAATACGTCGCGCTCTCGAGGTACAGAGCACAACCAACTGCGCCACGGAAGCTGTTAGTATAAATGTATGTTCGTTTCTAATACTG
Source organism: Apostichopus japonicus (assembly GCF_037975245.1). NCBI lineage: Eukaryota > Metazoa > Echinodermata > Holothuroidea > Aspidochirotida > Stichopodidae > Apostichopus > Apostichopus japonicus. Next base: position 13,232,581 of record NC_092565.1, read on the forward strand.
AAAGTTCCCGACACCGTATAAGATCGCGGCAAAAGCGAACTGCGGTTGCCGGTTCTCGAGCCCAGGATCCAAAATACGTCTCGCTCTCCGGGTACAGAGCACAACCAACTGCGCCACGGCAGCTGTTGGTATAAATGTATGTTCGTTTCTAATACGTATCGTTATCGTATCGTACCGTAAATATTATCAACATATATAGTATTCATTGATAGTCGAATTATTCTATTTTGTATTGTTATGTAAATACTTTTCTTCTTTCCTTAAAACAGGGAGTCTTCTACTTTGTTAAGCTGTTGTACTCTTTTTGGAAGACTTGCTTCCTCACACTGTAAATTTACACGTGAAAATCAAATAAATCAAATCAAATCAAATCAATCAAATCTAATCAAATCTTTTCATCATGGGAGTATTCTGTTTTGTTAAGCCAGCATAGGCTTTTTAGAAGACTTCCATTCACATTGTAATATTTATGTGAAAAAACAAATAAATGAATGAATGAATGAAATAGAAATATCGGCAAAAGACGTCACCGGGGTTCGAACCACGGATGCAAAAGAGAGTCTCGATCATCAGTTCGTACAGTGCGCCGAGCCATCGCGCAACTGTATGGACTGATATATTAGGTGGATTAACTAATACTTACAGCTCCTAGTGTAGACACGAGCTGCAAAAGATCGGCAAAAGACGTCATCACCCGGGGTTCGAACCACGGTCGCAAAAGAGAGTCTCGATCATCAGCTCGTACAGTGCGCCAAGCCATCGCGCCACTGTATGGACTGAAATATTAGGTGGATTAACTAATACTTACAGCTCCCCGTGTAGGCACGAGCTGCAAAAGATCGGCAAAAGACCTCACCGGGGTTCGAACCACGGATGCAAAAGAGAGTCTCGATCATCAGCTCGTACAGTGCGCCGAGCCATCGCGCCACTGTATGGACTGAGATATTAAGTGGATTAACTAATACTTACAGCTCCCCGTGTAGGCACGAGCTGTAAAAGATCGGCAAAAGACCTCACCGGTGTTCGAACCACGGATGCAAAAGAGAGTCTCGATCATCAGCTCGTACAGTGCGCCAAGTCATCGCGCCACTGTATGGACTGAGATATTAGGTGGATTAACTAATACTTACAGCTCCCCGTGTAGGCACGAGCTGTAAAAGATCGGCAAAAGACGTCACCGGTGTTCGAACCACGGATGCAAAAGAGAGTCTCGATCATCAGCTCGTACAGTGCGCCAAGCCATCGCGCCACTGTATGGACTGAGTTATAAGGTGGATTCACAAATACTTACAGCTCCCCGTGTAGGCACGAGCTGTAAAAGATCGGCAAAAGACGTCACCGGGGTTCGAACCACGGACGCAAAAGAGAGTCTCGATCATCAGCTCGTACAGTGCGCCAAGCCATTGCGCTATGTATGGACTGAGATATTAGGTGGATTAACTAATACTTACAGCTCCCGTGTAGGCACGAGCTGTAAAAGATCGGCAAAAGACGTCACCGGGGTTCGAACCACGGAAGCAAAAGAGAGTCTCGATCATCAAGTCGTACAGTGCGCCAAGCCATCGCGCCACTGTATGGACTGAGATATTAGGCCGATTAACTAATACTTACAGCTCCCCGTGTAGGCACGAGCTGTAAAAGATCGGCAAAAGACCTCACCAGGGTTCGGACCACGGATGCAAAAGAGAGTCTCGATCATCAGCTCGTAGAGTGCGCCTGGCCATCGCGCCACTGTATGGACTGAGATATTAGGTGGATTAACTAATACTTACAGCTCCTAGTGTAGACACGAGCTGCAAAAGATCGGCAAAAGACGTCACCGGGGTTCGAACCACGGATGCAAAAGAGAGTCTCGATCATCAGCTCGTACAGTGCGCAAAGCTATCGCGCCACTGTATGGACTGAGATATTAGGCCGATTAACTAATACTTACAGCTCCTCATGTAGCCACGAGCTGTAAAAGATCGGCAAAAGACGCACGTCACCGGGGTTCGAACCACCGATGCAAAAGAGAGTCTCGCTCATCAGCTCGTACAGTGCGTCAAGCCATCGCGCCACTGTATGGACTGAGATATTAGGCCGATTAACTAATACTTACAGCTCCCCATGTAGGCACGAGCTGTAAAAGACGCACGTCACCGGGGTTCGAACCACCGATGCAAAAGAGAGTCTAGCTCATCAGCTCGTACAGTGCGCCAAGCCATCGCGCCACTGTATGGACTGAGATATTAGGCCGATTATCTAATACTTACAGCTCCCCATGTAGGCACGAGCTGTAAAAGACGCACGTCACCGGGGTTCGAACCACCGATGCAAAAGAGAGTCTCGCTCATCAGCTCGTACAGTGCGCCAAGCCATCGCGCCACTGTATGGACTGAGATATTAGGCCGATTAACTAATACTTACAGCTGCCCATGTAGGCACGAGCTGTAAAAGATCGGCAAAAGACGCACCGCACCGGGGTTCGAACCACCGATGCAAAAGAGAGTCTCGCTCATCAGCTCGTACAGTGCGCCAAGCCATCGCGCCACTGTATGGACTGAGATATTAGGCCGATTAACTAATACTTACAGCTCCCCATGTAGGCACGAGCTGTAAAAGATCGGCAAAAGACGGACGTCACCGGGGTTCGAACCACCGATGCAAAAGAGAGTCTCGCTCATCAGCTCGTACAGTGCGCCAAGCCATCGCGCCACTGTATGGACTGAGATATTAGGCCGATTATTAACTAATACTTACAGCTCCCCATGTAGGCACGAGCTGTAAAAGACGCACGTCACCGGGGTTCGAACCACCGATGCAAAAGAGAGTCTCGCTCATCAGCTCGTACAGTGCGCCAAGCCATCGCGCCACTGTATGGACTGAGATATTAGGCCGATTAACTAATACTTACAGCTCCCCATGTAGGCACGAGCTGTAAAAGATCGGCAAAAGACGCACGTCACCGGGGTTCGAACCACCGATGCAAAAGAGAGTCTCGCTCATCAGCTCGTACAGTGCGCCAAGCCATCGCGCCACTGTATGGACTGAGATATTAGGCCGATTAACTAATACTTACAGCTCCCCATGTAGGCACGAGCTGTAAAAGATCGGCAAAAGACGCACGTCACAGGGGTTCGAACCACCGATGCAAAAGAGAGTCTCGCTCATCAGCTCGTACAGTGCGCCAAGCCATCGCGCCACTGTATGGACTGAGATATTAGGCCGATTAACTAATACTTACAGCTCCCCATGTAGGTACGAGCTGTAAAAGACGCACGTCACCGGGGTTCGAACCACCGATGCAAAAGAGAGTCTCGCTCATCAGCTCGTACAGTGCGCCAAGCCATCGCGCCACTGTATGGACTGAGATATTAGGCCGATTAACTAATACTTACAGCTCCCCATGTAGGCACGAGCTGTAAAAGATCGGCAAAAGACGCACGTCACCGGGGTTCGAACCACCGATGCAAAAGAGAGTCTCGCTCATCAGCTCGTACAGTGCGCCAAGCCATCGCGCCACTGTATGGACTGAGATATTAGGCCGATTAACTAATACTTACGGCTCCCCAAGTAGGCACGAGCTGTAAAAGATCGGCAAAAGACGCACCCCACCGGGGTTCGAACCACCGATGCAAAAGAGACTCTCGCTCATCAGCTCGTACAGTGCGCCAAGCCATCGCGCCACTGTCTGGACTGAGATATTAGGCCGATTAACTAATACTTACAGCTCCCCATGTAGGCACGAGCTGTAAAAGACGCACGTCACCGGGGTTCGAACCACCGATGCAAAAGAGAGTCTCGCTCATCAGCTCGTACAGTGCGCCAAGCCATCGCGCCACTGTATGGACTGAGATATTAGGCCGATTAACTAATACTTACAGCTCCCCATGTAGGCACGAGCTGTAAAAGACGCACGTCACCGGGGTTCGAACCACCGATGCAAAAGAGAGTCTAGCTCATCAGCTCGTACAGTGCGCCAAGCCATCGCGCCACTGTATGGACTGAGATATTAGGCCGATTAGCTAATACTTACAGCTCCCCATGTAGGCACGAGCTGTAAAAGACGCACGTCACCGGGGTTCGAACCACCGATGCAAAAGAGAGTCTCGCTCATCAGCTCGTACAGTGCGCCAAGCCATCGCGCCACTGTATGGACTGAGATATTAGGCCGATTAACTAATACTTACAGCTGCCCATGTAGGCACGAGCTGTAAAAGATCGGCAAAAGACGCACGTCACCGGGGTTCGAACCACCGATGCAAAAGAGAGTCTCGCTCATCAGCTCGTACAGTGCGCCAAGCCATCGCGCCACTGTATGGACTGAGATATTAGGCCGATTAACTAATACTTACAGCTCCCCATGTAGGCACGAGCTGTAAAAGACGCACGTCAACGGGGTTCGAACCACCGATGCAAAAGAGAGTCTCGCTCATCAGCTCGTACAGTACGCCAATCCATCGCGCCACTGTATGGACTGAGATATTGGGCCGATTAACTAATACTTACAGCTCCCTATGTAGGCACGAGCTGTAAAAGATCGGCAAAAGACGCACGTCACCGGGGTTCGAACCACCGATGCAAAAGAGAGTCTCGCTCATCAGCTCGTACAGTGCGCCAAGCCATCGCGCCACTGTATGGACTGAGATATTAGGCCGATTAACTAATACTTACAGCTCCCCATGTAGGCACGAGCTGTAAAAGATCGGCAAAAGACGCACGTCACCGGGGTTCGAACCACCGATGCAAAAGAGAGTCTCGCTCATCAGCTCGTACAGTGCGCCAAGCCATCGGGCCACTGTATGGACTGAGATATTAGGCCGATTAACTAATACTTACAGCTCCCCATGTAGGCACGAGCTGTAAAAGATCGGCAAAAGACGCACGTCACCGGGGTTCGAACCACCGATGCAAAAGAGAGTCTCGCTCATCAGCTCGTACAGTGCGCCAAGCCATCGCGCCACTGTATGGACTGAGATATTAGGCCGATTAACTAATACTTACAGCTGCCCATGTAGGCACGAGCTGTAAAAGATCGGCAAAAGACGCACGTCACCGGGGTTCGAACCACCGATGCAAAAGAGAGTCTCGCTCATCAGCTCGTACAGTGCGCCAAGCCATCGCGCCACTGTATGGACTGAAATATTAGGCCGATTAACTAATACTTACAGCTCCCCATGTAGGCACGAGCTGTAAAAGATCGGCAAAAGACGCACGTCACCGGGGTTCGAACCACCGATGCAAAAGAGAGTCTCGCTCATCAGCTCGTACAGTGCGCCAAGCCATCGCGCCACTGTATGGACTGAGATATTAGGCCGATTAACTAATACTTACAGCTCCCCATGTAGGCACGAGCTGTAAAAGACGCACGTCACCGGGGTTCGAACCACCGATGCAAAAGAGAGTCTCGCTCATCAGCTCGTACAGTGCGCCAAGCCATCGCGCCACTGTATGGACTGAGATATTAGGCCGATTAACTAATACTTACAGCTCCCCATGTAGGTACGAGCTGTAAAAGACGCACGTCACCGGGGTTCGAACCACCGATGCAAAAGAGAGTCTCGCTCATCAGCTCGTACAGTGCGCCAAGCCATCGCGCCACTGTATGGACTGAGATATTAGGCCGATTAACTAATACTTACAGCTCCCCATGTAGGCACGAGCTGTAAAAGATCGGCAAAAGACGCACGTCACAGGGGTTCGAACCACCGATGCAAAAGAGAGTCTCGCTCATCAGCTCGTACAGTGCGCCAAGCCATCGCGCCACTGTATGGACTGAGATATTAGGCCGATTAACTAATACTTACAGCTCCCCATGTAGGTACGAGCTGTAAAAGACGCACGTCACCGGGGTTCGAACCACCGATGCAAAAGAGAGTCTCGCTCATCAGCTCGTACAGGGCGCCAAGCCATCGCGCCACTGTATGGACTGAGATATTAGGCCGATTAACTAATACTTACAGCTCCCCATGTAGGCACGAGCTGTAAAAGATCGGCAAAAGACGCACGTCACCGGGGTTCGAACCACCGATGCAAAAGAGAGTCTCGCTCATCAGCTCGTACAGTGCGCCAAGCCATCGCGCCACTGTATGGACTGAGATATTAGGCCGTGTAAGTAATACTTACAGCTCCCCATGTAGGCACGAGCTGTAAAAGATCGGCAAAAGACGCACGTCACCGGGGTTCGAACCACCGATGCAAAAGGGAGTCTCGCTCATCAGCTCGTACAGTGCGCCAAGCCATCGCGCCACTGTATGGACTGAGATATTAGGCCGATTAACTAATACTTACAGCTCCCCATGTAGGCACGAGCTGTAAAAGACGCACGTCACCGGGGTTCGAACCACCGATGCAAAAGAGAGTCTCGCTCATCAGCTCGTACAGTGCGCCAAGCCATCGCGCCACTGTATGGACTGAGATATTAGGCCGATTAACTAATACTTACGGCTCCCCAAGTAGGCACGAGCTGTAAAAGATCGGCAAAAGACGCACCCCACCGGGGTTCGAACCACCGATGCAAAAGAGACTCTCGCTCATCAGCTCGTACAGTGCGCCAAGCCATCGCGCCACTGTCTGGACTGAGATATTAGGCCGATTAACTAATACTTACAGCTCCCCATGTAGGCACGAGCTGTAAAAGACGCACGTCACCGGGGTTCGAACCACCGATGCAAAAGAGAGTCTCGCTCATCAGCTCGTACAGTGCGCCAAGCCATCGCGCCACTGTATGGACTGAGATATTAGGCCGATTAACTAATACTTACAGCTCCCCATGTAGGCACGAGCTGTAAAAGATCGGCAAAAGACGCACGTCACCGGGGTTCGAACCACCGATGCAAAAGAGAGTCTCGCTCATCAGCTCGTAGTGCGCCAAGCCATCGCGCCACTGTATGGACTGAGATATTAGGCCGATTAACTAATACTTACAGCTCCCCATGTAGGCACGAGCTGTAAAAGATCGGCAAAAGACGCACGTCACCGGGGTTCGAACCACCGATGCAAAAGAGAGTCTCGATCATCAGCTCGTACAGTGCGCCAAGCCATCGCGCCACTGTATGGACTGAGATATTAGGCCGATTAACTAATACTTACAGCTCCCCATGTAGGCACGAGCTGTAAAAGACGCACGTCAACGGGGTTCGAACCACCGATGCAAAAGAGAGTCTCGCTCATCAGCTCGTACAGTGCGCCAATCCATCGCGCCACTGTATGGACTGAGATATTGGGCCGATTAACTAATACTTACAGCTCCCTATGTAGGCACGAGCTGTAAAAGATCGGCAAAAGACGCACGTCACCGGGGTTCGAACCACCGATGCAAAAGAGAGTCTCGCTCATCAGCTCGTACAGTGCGCCAAGCCATCGCGCCACTGTATGGACTGAGATATTAGGCCGATTAACTAATACTTACAGCTCCCCATGTAGGCACGAGCTGTAAAAGATCGGCAAAAGACGCACGTCACCGGGGTTCGAACCACCGATGCAAAAGAGAGTCTCGCTCATCAGCTCGTACAGTGCGCCAAGCCATCGCGCCACTGTATGGACTGAGATATTAGGCCGATTAACTAATACTTACAGCTCCCCATGTAGGCACGAGCTGTAAAAGATCGGCAAAAGACGCACGTCACCGGGGTTCGAACCACCGATGCAAAAGAGAGTCTCGCTCATCAGCTCGTACAGTGCGCCAAGCCATCGCGCCACTGTATGGACTGAGATATTAGGCCGATTAACTAATACTTACAGCTGCCCATGTAGGCACGAGCTGTAAAAGATCGGCAAAAGACGCACGTCACCGGGGTTCGAACCACCGATGCAAAAGAGAGTCTCGCTCATCAGCTCGTACAGTGCGCCAAGCCATCGCGCCACTGTATGGACTGAAATATTAGGCCGATTAACTAATACTTACAGCTCCCCATGTAGGCACGAGCTGTAAAAGATCGGCAAAAGACGCACGTCACCGGGGTTCGAACCACCGATGCAAAAGAGAGTCTCGCTCATCAGCTCGTACAGTGCGCCAAGCCATCGCGCCACTGTATGGACTGAGATATTAGGCCGATTAACTAATACTTACAGCTCCCCATGTAGGCACGAGCTGTAAAAGACGCACGTCACCGGGGTTCGAACCACCGATGCAAAAGAGAGTCTCGCTCATCAGCTCGTACAGTGCGCCAAGCCATCGCGCCACTGTATGGACTGAGATATTAGGCCGATTAACTAATACTTACAGCTCCCCATGTAGGTACGAGCTGTAAAAGACGCACGTCACCGGGGTTCGAACCACCGATGCAAAAGAGAGTCTCGCTCATCAGCTCGTACAGTGCGCCAAGCCATCGCGCCACTGTATGGACTGAGATATTAGGCCGATTAACTAATACTTACAGCTCCCCATGTAGGCACGAGCTGTAAAAGATCGGCAAAAGACGCACGTCACAGGGGTTCGAACCACCGATGCAAAAGAGAGTCTCGCTCATCAGCTCGTACAGTGCGCCAAGCCATCGCGCCACTGTATGGACTGAGATATTAGGCCGATTAACTAATACTTACAGCTCCCCATGTAGGTACGAGCTGTAAAAGACGCACGTCACCGGGGTTCGAACCACCGATGCAAAAGAGAGTCTCGCTCATCAGCTCGTAAAGTGCGCCAAGCCATCGCGCCACTGTATGGACTGAGATATTAGGCCGATTAACTAATACTTACAGCTCCCCATGTAGGCACGAGCTGTAAAAGATCGGCAAAAGACGCACGTCAACGGGGTTCGAACCACCGATGCAAAAGAGAGTCTCGCTCATCAGCTCGTACAGTGCGCCAAGCCATCGCGCCACTGTATGGACTGAGATATTAGGCCGATTAACTAATACTTACAGCTCCCCATGTAGGCACGAGCTGTAAAAGATCGGCAAAAGACGCACGTCACCGGGGTTCGAACCACCGATGCAAAAGAGAGTCTCGCTCATCAGCTCGTACAGTGCGCCAAGCCATCGCGCCACTGTATGGACTGAGATATTAGGCCGATTAACTAATACTTACAGCTCCCCATGTACGCACGAGCTGTAGAAGACGCACGTCACCGGGGTTCGAACCACCGATGCAAAAGAGAGTCTCGCTCATCAGCTCGTACAGTGCGCCAAGCCATCGCGCCACTGTATGGACTGAGATATTAGGCCGATTAACTAATACTTACAGCTCCCCATGTAGGCACGAGCTGTAAAAGACGCACGTCACCGGGGTTCGAACCACCGATGCAAAAGAGAGTCTCGCTCATCAGCTCGTACAGTGCGCCAAGCCATCGCGCCACTGTATGGACTGAGATATTAGGCCGATTAACTAATACTTACAGCTCCCCATGTAGGCACGAGCTGTAAAAGATCGGCAAAAGACGCACGTCACCGGGGTTCGAACCACCGATGCAAAAGAGAGTCTCGCTCATCAGCTCGTACAGTGCGCCAAGTCATCGCGCCACTGTATGGACTGAGATATTAGGCCGATTAACTAATACTTACAGCTCCCCATGTAGGCACGAGCTGTAAAAGATCGGCAAAAGACGCACGTCACCGGGCTTCGAACCACCGATGCAAAAGAGAGTCTCGCTCATCAGCTCGTACAGTGCGCCAAGCCATCGCGCCACTGTATGGACTGAGATATTAGGCCGATTAACTAATACTTACAGCTGCCCATGTAGGCACGAGCTGTAAAAGATCGGCAAAAGACGCACGTCACCGAGGTTCGAACCACCGATGCAAAAGAGAGTCTCGCTCATCAGCTCGTACAGTGCGCCAAGCCATCGCGCCACTGTATGGACTGAGATATTAGGCCGATTAACTAATACTTACAGCTCCCCATGTAGGCACGAGCTGTAAAAGATCGGCAAAGGACGCACGTCACCGGGCTTCGAACCACCGATGCAAAAGAGAGTCTCGCTCATCAGCTCGTACAGTGCGCCAAGCCATCGCGCCACTGTATGGACTGAGATATTAGGCCGATTAACTAATACTTACAGCTCCCCATGTAGGCACGAGCTGTAAAAGATCGGCAAAAGACGCACGTCACCGGGGTTCGAACCACCGATGCAAAAGAGAGTCTCGCTCATCAGCTCGTACAGTGCGCCAAGCCATCGCGCCACTGTATGGACTGAGATATTAGGTGGATTAACTAATACTTACAGCTCCCCGTGTAGGCACGAGCTGTAAAAGATCGGCAAAAGACGTCACCGGTGTTCGAACCACGGATGCAAAAGAGAGTCTCGATCATCAGCTCGTACAGTGCGCCAAGCCATCGCGCCACTGTATGGACTGAGTTATAAGGTGGATTCACAAATACTTACAGCTCCCCGTGTAGGCACGAGCTGTAAAAGATCGGCAAAAGACGTCACCGGGGTTCGAACCACGGACGCAAAAGAGAGTCTCGATCATCAGCTCGTACAGTGCGCCAAGCCATTGCGCTATGTATGGACTGAGATATTAGGTGGATTAACTAATACTTACAGCTCCCGTGTAGGCACGAGCTGTAAAAGATCGGCAAAAGACGTCACCGGGGTTCGAACCACGGAAGCAAAAGAGAGTCTCGATCATCAAGTCGTACAGTGCGCCAAGCCATCGCGCCACTGTATGGACTGAGATATTAGGCCGATTAACTAATACTTACAGCTCCCCGTGTAGGCACGAGCTGTAAAAGATCGGCAAAAGACCTCACCAGGGTTCGGACCACGGATGCAAAAGAGAGTCTCGATCATCAGCTCGTAGAGTGCGCCTGGCCATCGCGCCACTGTATGGACTGAGATATTAGGTGGATTAACTAATACTTACAGCTCCTAGTGTAGACACGAGCTGCAAAAGATCGGCAAAAGACGTCACCGGGGTTCGAACCACGGATGCAAAAGAGAGTCTCGATCATCAGCTCGTACAGTGCGCAAAGCTATCGCGCCACTGTATGGACTGAGATATTAGGCCGATTAACTAATACTTACAGCTCCTCATGTAGCCACGAGCTGTAAAAGATCGGCAAAAGACGCACGTCACCGGGGTTCGAACCACCGATGCAAAAGAGAGTCTCGCTCATCAGCTCGTACAGTGCGTCAAGCCATCGCGCCACTGTATGGACTGAGATATTAGGCCGATTAACTAATACTTACAGCTCCCCATGTAGGCACGAGCTGTAAAAGACGCACGTCACCGGGGTTCGAACCACCGATGCAAAAGAGAGTCTAGCTCATCAGCTCGTACAGTGCGCCAAGCCATCGCGCCACTGTATGGACTGAGATATTAGGCCGATTAGCTAATACTTACAGCTCCCCATGTAGGCACGAGCTGTAAAAGACGCACGTCACCGGGGTTCGAACCACCGATGCAAAAGAGAGTCTCGCTCATCAGCTCGTACAGTGCGCCAAGCCATCGCGCCACTGTATGGACTGAGATATTAGGCCGATTAACTAATACTTACAGCTGCCCATGTAGGCACGAGCTGTAAAAGATCGGCAAAAGACGCACGTCACCGGGGTTCGAACCACCGATGCAAAAGAGAGTCTCGCTCATCAGCTCGTACAGTGCGCCAAGCCATCGCGCCACTGTATGGACTGAGATATTAGGCCGATTAACTAATACTTACAGCTCCCCATGTAGGCACGAGCTGTAAAAGATCGGCAAAAGACGGACGTCACCGGGGTTCGAACCACCGATGCAAAAGAGAGTCTCGCTCATCAGCTCGTACAGTGCGCCAAGCCATCGCGCCACTGTATGGACTGAGATATTAGGCCGATTATTAACTAATACTTACAGCTCCCCATGTAGGCACGAGCTGTAAAAGACGCACGTCACCGGGGTTCGAACCACCGATGCAAAAGAGAGTCTCGCTCATCAGCTCGTACAGTGCGCCAAGCCATCGCGCCACTGTATGGACTGAGATATTAGGCCGATTAACTAATACTTACAGCTCCCCATGTAGGCACGAGCTGTAAAAGATCGGCAAAAGACGCACGTCACCGGGGTTCGAACCACCGATGCAAAAGAGAGTCTCGCTCATCAGCTCGTACAGTGCGCCAAGCCATCGCGCCACTGTATGGACTGAGATATTAGGCCGATTAACTAATACTTACAGCTCCCCATGTAGGCACGAGCTGTAAAAGACGCACGTCACCGGGGTTCGAACCACCGATGCAAAAGAGAGTCTCGCTCATCAGCTCGTACAGTGCGCCAAGCCATCGCGCCACTGTATGGACTGAGATATTAGGCCGATTAACTAATACTTACAGCTCCCCATGTAGGTACGAGCTGTAAAAGACGCACGTCACCGGGGTTCGAACCACCGATGCAAAAGAGAGTCTCGCTCATCAGCTCGTACAGTGCGCCAAGCCATCGCGCCACTGTATGGACTGAGATATTAGGCCGATTAACTAATACTTACAGCTCCCCATGTAGGCACGAGCTGTAAAAGATCGGCAAAAGACGCACGTCACAGGGGTTCGAACCACCGATGCAAAAGAGAGTCTCGCTCATCAGCTCGTACAGTGCGCCAAGCCATCGCGCCACTGTATGGACTGAGATATTAGGCCGATTAACTAATACTTACAGCTCCCCATGTAGGTACGAGCTGTAAAAGACGCACGTCACTGGGGTTCGAACCACCGATGCAAAAGAGAGTCTCGCTCATCAGCTCGTACAGTGCGCCAAGCCATCGCGCCACTGTATGGACTGAGATATTAGGCCGATTAACTAATACTTACAGCTCCCCATGTAGGCACGAGCTGTAAAAGATCGGCAAAAGACGCACGTCACCGGGGTTCGAACCACCGATGCAAAAGAGAGTCTCGCTCATCAGCTCGTACAGTGCGCCAAGCCATCGCGCCACTGTATGGACTGAGATATTAGGCCGATTAACTAATACTTACGGCTCCCCAAGTAGGCACGAGCTGTAAAAGATCGGCAAAAGACGCACCCCACCGGGGTTCGAACCACCGATGCAAAAGAGACTCTCGCTCATCAGCTCGTACAGTGCGCCAAGCCATCGCGCCACTGTCTGGACTGAGATATTAGGCCGATTAACTAATACTTACAGCTCCCCATGTAGGCACGAGCTGTAAAAGACGCACGTCACCGGGGTTCGAACCACCGATGCAAAAGAGAGTCTCGCTCATCAGCTCGTACAGTGCGCCAAGCCATCGCGCCACTGTATGGACTGAGATATTAGGCCGATTAACTAATACTTACAGCTCCCCATGTAGGCACGAGCTGTAAAAGATCGGCAAAAGACGCACGTCACCGGGGTTCGAACCACCGATGCAAAAGAGAGTCTCGCTCATCAGCTCGTAGTGCGCCAAGCCATCGCGCCACTGTATGGACTGAGATATTAGGCCGATTAACTAATACTTACAGCTCCCCATGTAGGCACGAGCTGTAAAAGATCGGCAAAAGACGCACGTCACCGGGGTTCGAACCACCGATGCAAAAGAGAGTCTCGCTCATCAGCTCGTACAGTGCGCCAAGCCATCGCGCCACTGTATGGACTGAGATATTAGGCCGATTAACTAATACTTACAGCTCCCCATGTAGGCACGAGCTGTAAAAGACGCACGTCAACGGGGTTCGAACCACCGATGCAAAAGAGAGTCTCGCTCATCAGCTCGTACAGTGCGCCAATCCATCGCGCCACTGTATGGACTGAGATATTGGGCCGATTAACTAATACTTACAGCTCCCTATGTAGGCACGAGCTGTAAAAGATCGGCAAAAGACGCACGTCACCGGGGTTCGAACCACCGATGCAAAAGAGAGTCTCGCTCATCAGCTCGTACAGTGCGCCAAGCCATCGCGCCACTGTATGGACTGAGATATTAGGCCGATTAACTAATACTTACAGCTCCCCATGTAGGCACGAGCTGTAAAAGATCGGCAAAAGACGCACGTCACCGGGGTTCGAACCACCGATGCAAAAGAGAGTCTCGCTCATCAGCTCGTACAGTGCGCCAAGCCATCGCGCCACTGTATGGACTGAGATATTAGGCCGATTAACTAATACTTACAGCTCCCCATGTAGGCACGAGCTGTAAAAGATCGGCAAAAGACGCACGTCACCGGGGTTCGAACCACCGATGCAAAAGAGAGTCTCGCTCATCAGCTCGTACAGTGCGCCAAGCCATCGCGCCACTGTATGGACTGAGATATTAGGCCGATTAACTAATACTTACAGCTGCCCATGTAGGCACGAGCTGTAAAAGATCGGCAAAAGACGCACGTCACCGGGGTTCGAACCACCGATGCAAAAGAGAGTCTCGCTCATCAGCTCGTACAGTGCGCCAAGCCATCGCGCCACTGTATGGACTGAAATATTAGGCCGATTAACTAATACTTACAGCTCCCCATGTAGGCACGAGCTGTAAAAGATCGGCAAAAGACGCACGTCACCGGGGTTCGAACCACCGATGCAAAAGAGAGTCTCGCTCATCAGCTCGTACAGTGCGCCAAGCCATCGCGCCACTGTATGGACTGAGATATTAGGCCGATTAACTAATACTTACAGCTCCCCATGTAGGCACGAGCTGTAAAAGACGCACGTCACCGGGGTTCGAACCACCGATGCAAAAGAGAGTCTCGCTCATCAGCTCGTACAGTGCGCCAAGCCATCGCGCCACTGTATGGACTGAGATATTAGGCCGATTAACTAATACTTACAGCTCCCCATGTAGGTACGAGCTGTAAAAGACGCACGTCACCGGGGTTCGAACCACCGATGCAAAAGAGAGTCTCGCTCATCAGCTCGTACAGTGCGCCAAGCCATCGCGCCACTGTATGGACTGAGATATTAGGCCGATTAACTAATACTTACAGCTCCCCATGTAGGCACGAGCTGTAAAAGATCGGCAAAAGACGCACGTCACAGGGGTTCGAACCACCGATGCAAAAGAGAGTCTCGCTCATCAGCTCGTACAGTGCGCCAAGCCATCGCGCCACTGTATGGACTGAGATATTAGGCCGATTAACTAATACTTACAGCTCCCCATGTAGGCACGAGCTGTAAAAGACGCACGACACCGGGGTTCGAACCACCGATGCAAAAGAGAGTCTCGCTCATCAGCTCGTAAAGTGCGCCAAGCCATCGCGCCACTGTATGGACTGAGATATTAGGCCGATTAACTAATACTTACAGCTCCCCATGTAGGCACGAGCTGTAAAAGATCGGCAAAAGACGCACGTCACCGGGGTTCGAACCACCGATGCAAAAGAGAGTCTCGCTCATCAGCTCGTACAGTGCGCCAAGCCATCGCGCCACTGTATGGACTGAGATATTAGGCCGTGTAAGTAATACTTACAGCTCCCCATGTAGGCACGAGCTGTAAAAGATCGGCAAAAGACGCACGTCACCGGGGTTCGAACCACCGATGCAAAAGGGAGTCTCGCTCATCAGCTCGTACAGTGCGCCAAGCCATCGCGCCACTGTATGGACTGAGATATTAGGCCGATTAACTAATACTTACAGCTCCCCATGTAGGCACGAGCTGTAAAAGACGCACGTCACCGGGGTTCGAACCACCGATGCAAAAGAGAGTCTCGCTCATCAGCTCGTACAGTGCGCCAAGCCATCGCGCCACTGTATGGACTGAGATATTAGGCCGATTAACTAATACTTACAGCTCCCCATGTAGGCACGAGCTGTAAAAGACGCACGTCACCGGGGTTCGAACCACCGATGCAAAAGAGAGTCTCGCTCATCAGCTCGTACAGTGCGCCAAGCCATCGCGCCACTGTATGGACTGAGATATTAGGCCGATTAACTAATACTTACAGCTCCCCATGTAGGCACGAGCTGTAAAAGATCGGCAAAAGACGCACGTCAAGGGGGTTCGAACCACCGATGCAAAAGAGAGTCTCGCTCATCAGCTCGTACAGTGCGCCAAGCCATCGCGCCACTGTATGGACTGAGATATTAGGCCGATTAACTAATACTTACAGCTCCCCATGTAGGCACGAGCTGTAAAAGATCGGCAAAAGACGCACGTCACCGGGGTTCGAACCACCGATGCAAAAGAGAGTCTCGCTCATCAGCTCGTACAGTGCGCCAAGCCATCGCGCCACTGTATGGACTGAGATATTAGGCCGATTAACTAATACTTACAGCTCCCCATGTAGGCACGAGCTGTAAAAGACGCACGTCACCGGGGTTCGAACCACCGATGCAAAAGAGAGTCTCGCTCATCAGCTCGTACAGTGCGCCAAGCCATCGCGCCACTGTATGGACTGAGATATTAGGCCGATTAACTAATACTTACAGCTCCCCATGTACGCACGAGCTGTAGAAGACGCACGTCACCGGGGTTCGAACCACCGATGCAAAAGAGAGTCTCGCTCATCAGCTCTTACAGTGCGCCAAGCCATCGCGCCACTGTATGGACTGAGATATTAGGCCGATTAACTAATACTTACAGCTCCCCATGTAGGCACGAGCTGTAAAAGATGCACGTCACCGGGGTTCGAACCACCGATGCAAAAGAGAGTCTCGCTCATCAGCTCGTACAGTGCGCCAAGCCATCGCGCCACTGTATGGACTGAGATATTAGGCCGATTAACTAATACTTACAGCTCCCCATGTAGGCACGAGCTGTAAAAGATCGGCAAAAGACGCACGTCACCGGGGTTCGAACCACCGATGCAAAAGAGAGTCTCGCTCATCAGCTCGTACAGTGCGCCAAGTCATCGCGCCACTGTATGGACTGAGATATTAGGCCGATTAACTAATACTTACAGCTCCCCATGTAGGCACGAGCTGTAAAAGATCGGCAAAAGACGCACGTCACCGGGCTTCGAACCACCGATGCAAAAGAGAGTCTCGCTCATCAGCTCGTACAGTGCGCCAAGCCATCGCGCCACTGTATGGACTGAGATATTAGGCCGATTAACTAATACTTACAGCTCCCCATGTAGGCACGAGCTGTAAAAGATCGGCAAAAGACGCACGTCACCGAGGTTCGAACCACCGATGCAAAAGAGAGTCTCGCTCATCAGCTCGTACAGTGCGCCAAGCCATCGCGCCACTGTATGGACTGAGATATTAGGCCGATTAACTAATACTTACAGCTCCCCATGTAGGCACGAGCTGTAAAAGACTCACGTCACCGGGGTTCGAACCACCGATGCAAAAGAGAGTCTCGCTCATCAGCTCGTACAGTGCGCCAAGCCATCGCGCCACTGTATGGACTGAGATATTAGGCCGATTAACTAATACTTACAGCTCCCCATGTAGGCACGAGCTGTAAAAGATCGGCAAAGGACGCACGTCACCGGGCTTCGAACCACCGATGCAAAAGAGAGTCTCGCTCATCAGCTCGTACAGTGCGCCAAGCCATCGCGCCACTGTATGGACTGAGATATTAGGCCGATTAATTAATACTTACAGCTCCCCATGTAGGCACGAGCTGTAAAAGACGCACGTCACCGGGGTTCGAACCACCGATGCAAAAGAGAGTCTCGCTCATCAGCTCGTACAGTGCGCCAAGCCATCGCGCCACTGTATGGACTGAGATATTAGGCCGATTAACTAATACTTATAGCTCCCCATGTAGGCACGAGCTGTAAAAGATCGGCAAAAGACGCACGTCACCGGGGTTCGAACCACCGATGCAAAAGAGTGTCTCGCTCATCAGCTCGTACAGTGCGCCAAGCCATCGCGCCACTGTATGGACTGAGATATTAGGCCGATTAACTAATACTTACAGCTCCCCATGTAGGCACGAGCTATAAAAGATCGGCAAAAGACGCACGTCACCGGGGTTCGAACCACCGATGCAAAAGAGAGTCTCGCTCATCAGCTCGTACAGTGCGCCAAGCCATCGCGCCACTGTATGGACTGAGATATTAGGCCGATTAACTAATACTTACAGCTCCCCATGTAGGCACGAGCTGTAAAAGATCGGCAAAAGACGCACGTCACCGGGGTTCGAACCACCGATGCAAAAGAGAGTCTCGCTCATCAGCTCGTACAGTGCGCCAAGCCATCGCGCCACTGTATGGACTGAGATATTAGGCCGATTAATTAATACTTACAGCTCCCCATGTAGGCACGAGCTGTAAAAGACGCACGTCACCGGGGTTCGAACCACCGATGCAAAAGAGAGTCTCGCTCATCAGCTCGTACAGTGCGCCAAGCCATCACGCCACTGTATGGACTGAGATATTAGGCCGATTAACTAATACTTATAGCTCCCCATGTAGGCACGAGCTGTAAAAGATCGGCAAAAGACGCACGTCACCGGGGTTCGAACCACCGATGCAAAAGAGTGTCTCGCTCATCAGCTCGTACAGTGCGCCAAGCCATCGCGCCACTGTATGGACTGAGATATTAGGCCGATTAACTAATACTTACAGCTCCCCATGTAGGCACGAGCTGTAAAAGATCGGCAAAAGACGCACCTCACCGGGGTTCGAACCACCGATGCAAAAGAGAGTCTCGCTCATCAGCTCGTACAGTGCGCCAAGCCATCGCGCCACTGTATGGGCTGAGATATTAGGCCGATTAACTAATACTTACAGCTCCCCATGTAGGCACGAGCTGTAAAAGACGCACGTCACCGGGGTTCGAACCACCGATGCAAAAGAGAGTCTCGCTCATCAGCTCGTACAGTGCGCCAAGCCATCGCGCCACTGTATGGACTGAGATATTAGGCCGATTAACTAATACTTACAGCTCCCCATGTAGGCACGAGCTGTAAAAGACGCACGTCACCGGGGTTCGAACCACCGATGCAAAAGAGAGTCTCGCTCATCAGCTCGTACAGCGCGCCAAGCCATCGCGCCACTGTATGGACTGAGATATTAGGCCGATTAACTAATACTTAAAGCTCCCCATGTAGGCACGAGCTGTAAAAGATCGGCAAAAGACGCACGTCACCGGGGTTCGAACCACCGATGCAAAAGAGAGTCTCGCTCATCAGCTCGTACAGTGCGCCAAGCCATCGCGCCACTGTATGGACTGAGATATTAGGCCGATTAACTAATACTTACAGCTCCCCATGTAGGCACGAGCTGTAAAAGATCGGCAAAAGACGCACGTCACAGGGGTTCGAACCACCGATGCAAAAGAGTGTCTCGCTCATCAGCTCGTACAGTGCGCCAAGCCATCGCGCCACTGTATGGACTGAGATATTAGGCCGATTAACTAATACTTACAGCTCCCCATGTAGGCACGAGCTGTAAAAGATCGGCAAAAGACGCACCGCACCGGGGTTCGAACCACCGATGCAAAAGAGAGTCTCGCTCATCAGCTCGTACAGTGCGCCAAGCCATCGCGCCACTGTATGGACTGAGATATTAGGCCGATTAACTAATACTTACAGCTCCCCATGTAGGCACGAGCTGTAAAAGACGCACGTCACCGGGGTTCGAACCACCGATGCAAAAGAGAGTCTCGCTCATCAGCTCGTACAGTGCGCCAAGCCATCGCGCCACTGTATGGACTGAGATATCAGGCCGATTAACTAATACTTACAGCTCCCCATGTAGGCACGAGCTGTAAAAGACGCACGTCACCGGGGTTCGGACCACCGATGCAAAAGAGAGTCTCGCTCATCAGCTCGTACAGTGCGCCAAGCCATCGCGCCACTGTATGGACTGAGATATTAGGCCGATTAACTAATACTTACAGCTCCCCATGTAGGCACGAGCTGTAAAAGATCGGCAAAAGACGCACGTCACCGGGGTTCGAACCACCGATGCAAAAGAGAGTCTCGCTCATCAGCTCGTACAGTGCGCCAAGCCATCGCGCCACTGTATGGACTGAGATATTAGGCCGATTAACTAATACTTACGGCTCCCCATGTAGGCACGAGCTGTAAAAGGTGCACGTCACCGGGGTTCGAACAACCGATGCAAAAGAGAGTCTCGCTCATCAGCTCGTACAGTGCGCCAAGCCATCGCGCCACTGTATGTACTGAGATATTAAGCCGATTAACTAATACTTACAGCTCCCCATGTAGGTACGAGCTGTAAAAGATCGGCAAAAGACGCACGTCACCGGGGTTCGAACCACCGATGCAAAAGAGAGTCTCGCTCATCAGCTCGTACAGTGCGCCAAGCCATCGCGCCACTGTATGGACTGAGATATTAGGCCGATTAACTAATACTTACAGCTCCCCATGTAGGCACGAGCTGTAAAAGACGCACGTCACCGGGGTTCGAACCACCGATGCAAAAGAGAGTCTCGCTCATCAGCTCGTACAGTGCGCCAAGCCATCGCGCCACTGTATGGACTGAGATATTAGGCCGATTAACTAATACTTATAGCTCCCCATGTAGGCACGAGCTGTAAAAGATCGGCAAAAGACGCACGTCACCGGGGTTCGAACCACCGATGCAAAAGAGTGTCTCGCTCATCAGCTCGTACAGTGCGCCAAGCCATCGCGCCACTGTATGGACTGAGATATTAGGCCGATTAACTAATACTTACAGCTCCCCATGTAGGCACGAGCTGTAAAAGATCGGCAAAAGACGCACGTCACCGGGGTTCGAACCACCGATGCAAAAGAGAGTCTCGCTCATCAGCTCGTACAGTGCGCCAAGCCATCGCGCCACTGTATGGACTGAGATATTAGGCCGATTAACTAATACTTACAGCTCCCCATGTAGGCACGAGCTGTAAAAGATCGGCAAAAGACGCACGTCACCGGGGTTCGAACCACCGATGCAAAAGAGAGTCTCGCTCATCAGCTCGTACAGTGCGCCAAGCCATCGCGCCACTGTATGGACTGAGATATTAGGCCGATTAATTAATACTTCGACTCCCCATGTAGGCACGAGCTGTAAAAGACGCACGTCACCGGGGTTCGAACCACCGATGCAAAAGAGAGTCTCGCTCATCAGCTCGTACAGTGCGCCAAGCCATCGCGCCACTGTATGGACTGAGATATTAGGCCGATTAACTAATACTTATAGCTCCCCATGTAGGCACGAGCTGTAAAAGATCGGCAAAAGACGCACGTCACCGGGGTTCGAACCACCGATGCAAAAGAGTGTCTCGCTCATCAGCTCGTACAGTGCGCCAAGCCATCGCGCCACTGTATGGACTGAGATATTAGGCCGATTAACTAATACTTACAGCTCCCCATGTAGGCACGAGCTGTAAAAGATCGGCAAAAGACGCACCTCACCGGGGTTCGAACCACCGATGCAAAAGAGAGTCTCGCTCATCAGCTCGTACAGTGCGCCAAGCCATCGCGCCACTGTATGGACTGAGATATTAGGCCGATTAACTAATACTTACAGCTCCCCATGTAGGCACGAGCTGTAAAAGATCGGCAAAAGACGCACCGCACCGGGGTTCGAACCACCGATGCAAAAGAGAGTCTCGCTCATCAGCTCGTACAGTGCGCCAAGCCATCGCGCCACTGTATGGACTGAGATATTAGGCCGATTAACTAATACTTACAGCTCCCCATGTAGGCACGAGCTGTAAAAGACGCACGTCACCGGGGTTCGAACCACCGATGCAAAAGAGAGTCTCGCTCATCAGCTCGTACAGTGCGCCAAGCCATCGCGCCACTGTATGGACTGAGATATCAGGCCGATTAACTAATACTTACAGCTCCCCATGTAGGCACGAGCTGTAAAAGATCGGCAAAAGACGCACGTCACCGGGGTTCGAACCACCGATGCAAAAGAGTGTCTCGCTCATCAGCTCGTACAGTGCGCCAAGCCATCGCGCCACTGTATGGACTGAGATATTAGGCCGATTAACTTATACTTACAGCTCCCCATGTAGGCACGAGCTGTAAAAGATCGTTAAAAGACGCACCTCACCGGGGTTCGAACCACCGATGCAAAAGAGAGTCTCGCTCATCAGCTCGTACAGTGCGCCAAGCCATCGCGCCACTGTATGGACTGAGATATTAGGCCGATTAACTAATACTTACAGCTCCCCATGTAGGCACGAGCTGTAAAAGACGCACGTCACCGGGGTTCGAACCACCGATGCAAAAGAGAGTCTCGCTCATCAGCTCGTACAGTGCGCCAAGCCATCGCGCCACTGTATGGACTGAGATATTAGGCCGATTAACTAATACTTACAGCTCCCCATGTAGGCACGAGCTGTAAAAGACGCACGTCACCGGGGTTCGAACCACCGATGCAAAAGAGAGTCTCGCTCATCAGCTCGTACAGCGCGCCAAGCCATCGCGCCACTGTATGGACTGAGATATTAGGCCGATTAACTAATACTTACAGCTCCCCATGTAGGCACGAGCTGTAAAAGATCGGCAAAAGACGCACGTCACCGGGGTTCGAACCACCGATGCAAAAGAGAGTCTCGCTCATCAGCTCGTACAGTGCGCCAAGCCATCGCGCCACTGTATGGACTGAGATATTAGGCCGATTAACTAATACTTACAGCTCCCCATGTAGGCACGAGCTGTAAAAGATCGGCAAAAGACGCACGTCACCGGGGTTCGAACCACCGATGCAAAAGAGAGTCTCGCTCATCAGCTCGTACAGTGCGCCAAGCCATCGCGCCACTGTATGGACTGAGATATTAGGCCGATTAACTAATACTTACAGCTCCCCATGTAGGCACGAGCTGTAAAAGATCGGCAAAAGACGCACCGCACCGGGGTTCGAACCACCGATGCAAAAGAGAGTCTCGCTCATCAGCTCGTACAGTGCGCCAAGCCATCGCGCCACTGTATGGACTGAGATATTAGGCCGATTAACTAATACTTACAGCTCCCCATGTAGGCACGAGCTGTAAAAGACGCACGTCACCGGGGTTCGAACCACCGATGCAAAAGAGAGTCTCGCTCATCAGCTCGTACAGTGCGCCAAGCCATCGCGCCACTGTATGGACTGAGATATCAGGCCGATTAACTAATACTTACAGCTCCCCATGTAGGCACGAGCTGTAAAAGACGCACGTCACCGGGGTTCGGACCACCGATGCAAAAGAGAGTCTCGCTCATCAGCTCGTACAGTGCGCCAAGCCATCGCGCCACTGTATGGACTGAGATATTAGGCCGATTAACTAATACTTACAGCTCCCCATGTAGGCACGAGCTGTAAAAGATCGGCAAAAGACGCACGTCACCGGGGTTCGAACCACCGATGCAAAAGAGAGTCTCGCTCATCAGCTCGTACAGTGCGCCAAGCCATCGCGCCACTGTATGGACTGAGATATTAGGCCGATTAACTAATACTTACGGCTCCCCATGTAGGCACGAGCTGTAAAAGACGCACGTCACCGGGGTTCGAACAACCGATGCAAAAGAGAGTCTCGCTCATCAGCTCGTACAGTGCGCCAAGCCATCGCGCCACTGTATGTACTGAGATATTAAGCCGATTAACTAATACTTACAGCTCCCCATGTAGGTACGAGCTGTAAAAGATCGGCAAAAGACGCACGTCACCGGGGTTCGAACCACCGATGCAAAAGAGAGTCTCGCTCATCAGCTCGTACAGTGCGCCAAGCCATCGCGCCACTGTATGGACTGAGATATTAGGCCGATTAACTAATACTTACAGCTCCCCATGTAGGCACGAGCTGTAAAAGACGCACGTCACCGGGGTTCGAACCACCGATGCAAAAGAGAGTCTCGCTCATCAGCTCGTACAGTGCGCCAAGCCATCGCGCCACTGTATGGACTGAGATATTAGGCCGATTAACTAATACTTATAGCTCCCCATGTAGGCACGAGCTGTAAAAGATCGGCAAAAGACGCACGTCACCGGGGTTCGAACCACCGATGCAAAAGAGTGTCTCGCTCATCAGCTCGTACAGTGCGCCAAGCCATCGCGCCACTGTATGGACTGAGATATTAGGCCGATTAACTAATACTTACAGCTCCCCATGTAGGCACGAGCTGTAAAAGATCGGCAAAAGACGCACGTCACCGGGGTTCGAACCACCGATGCAAAAGAGAGTCTCGCTCATCAGCTCGTACAGCGCGCCAAGCCATCGCGCCACTGTATGGACTGAGATATTAGGCCGATTAACTAATACTTACAGCTCCCCATGTAGGCACGAGCTGTAAAAGATCGGCAAAAGACGCACGTCATCGGGGTTCGAACCACCGATGCAAAAGAGAGTCTCGCTCATCAGCTCGTACAGTGCGCCAAGCCATCGCGCCACTGTATGGACTGAGATATTAGGCCGATTAATTAATACTTACAGCTCCCCATGTAGGCACGAGCTGTAAAAGACGCACGTCACCGGGGTTCGAACCACCGATGCAAAAGAGAGTCTCGCTCATCAGCTCGTACAGTGCGCCAAGCCATCGCGCCACTGTATGGACTGAGATATTAGGCCGATTAACTAATACTTATAGCTCCCCATGTAGGCACGAGCTGTAAAAGATCGGCAAAAGACGCACGTCACCGGGGTTCGAACCACCGATGCAAAAGAGTGTCTCGCTCATCAGCTCGTACAGTGCGCCAAGCCATCGCGCCACTGTATGGACTGAGATATTAGGCCGATTAACTAATACTTACAGCTCCCCATGTAGGCACGAGCTGTAAAAGATCGGCAAAAGACGCACCTCACCGGGGTTCGAACCACCGATGCAAAAGAGAGTCTCGCTCATCAGCTCGTACAGTGCGCCAAGCCATCGCGCCACTGTATGGGCTGAGATATTAGGCCGATTAACTAATACTTATAGCTCCCCATGTAGGCACGAGCTGTAAAAGATCGGCAAAAGACGCACGTCACCGGGGTTCGAACCACCGATGCAAAAGAGTGTCTCGCTCATCAGCTCGTACAGTGCGCCAAGCCATCGCGCCACTGTATGGACTGAGATATTAGGACGATTAACTTATACTTACAGCTCCCCATGTAGGCACGAGCTGTAAAAGATCGTTAAAAGACGCACCTCACCGGGGTTCGAACCACCGATGCAAAAGAGAGTCTCGCTCATCAGCTCGTACAGTGCGCCAAGCCATCGCGCCACTGTATGGGCTAAGATATTAGGCCGATTAACTAATACTTACAGCTCCCCATGTAGGCACGAGCTGTAAAAGACGCACGTCACCGGGGTTCGAACCACCGATGCAAAAGAGAGTCTCGCTCATCAGCTCGTACAGTGCGCCAAGCCATCGCGCCACTGTATGGACTGAGATATTAGGCCGATTAACTAATACTTACAGCTCCCCATGTAGGCACGAGCTGTAAAAGACGCACGTCACCGGGGTTCGAACCACCGATGCAAAAGAGAGTCTCGCTCATCAGCTCGTACAGCGCGCCAAGCCATCGCGCCACTGTATGGACTGAGATATTAGGCCGATTAACTAATACTTACAGCTCCCCATGTAGGCACGAGCTGTAAAAGATCGGCAAAAGACGCACGTCACCGGGGTTCGAACCACCGATGCAAAAGAGAGTCTCGCTCATCAGCTCGTACAGTGCGCCAAGCCATCGCGCCACTGTATGGACTGAGATATTAGGCCGATTAACTAATACTTACAGCTCCCCATGTAGGCACGAGCTGTAAAAGATCGGCAAAAGACGCACGTCACCGGGGTTCGAACCGCCGATGCAAAAGAGAGTCTCGCTCATCAGCTCGTACAGTGCGCCAAGCCATCGCGCCACTGTATGGACTGAGATATTAGGCCGATTAACTAATACTTACAGCTCCCCATGTAGGCACGAGCTGTAAAAGATCGGCAAAAGACGCACCTCACCGGGGTTCGAACCACCGATGCAAAAGAGAGTCTCGCTCATCAGCTCGTACAGTGCGCCAAGCCATTGCGCCACTGTATGGACTGAGATATTAGGCCGATTAACTAATACTTACAGCTCCCCATGTAGGCACGAGCTGTAAAAGACGCACGTCACCGGGGTTCGAACCACCGATGCAAAAGAGAGTCTCGCTCATCAGCTCGTACAGTGCGCCAAGCCATCGCGCCACTGTATGGACTGAGATATCAGGCCGATTAACTAATACTTACAGCTCCCCATGTAGGCACGAGCTGTAAAAGACGCACGTCACCGGGGTTCGAACCACCGATGCAAAAGAGAGTCTCGCTCATCAGCTCGTACAGTGCGCCAAGCCATCGCGCCACTGTATGGACTGAGATATTAGGCCGATTAACTAATACTTACAGCTCCCCATGTAGGCACGAGCTGTAAAAGATCGGCAAAAGACGCACGTCACCGGGGTTCGAACCACCGATGCAAAAGAGAGTCTCGCTCATCAGCTCGTACAGTGCGCCAAGCCATCGCGCCACTGTATGGACTGAGATATTAGGCCGATTAACTAATACTTACAGCTCCCCATGTAGGCACGAGCTGTAAAAGATCGGCAAAAGACGGACGTCACCGGGGTTCGAACCACCGATGCAAAAGAGAGTCTCGCTCATCAGCTCGCACAGTGCGCCAAGCCATCGCTCCACTGTATGGACTGAGATATTAGGCCGATTAACTAATACTTACAGCTCCCCATGTAGGCACGAGCTGTAAAAGATCGGCAAAAGACGCACGTCACCGGGGTTCGAACCACCGATGCAAAAGAGAGTCTCGCTCATCAGCTCGTACAGTGCGCCAAGCCATCGCGCCACTGTATGGACTGAGATATTAGGCCGATTAACTAATACTTACAGCTCCCCATGTAGGCACGAGCTGTAAAAGATCGGCAAAAGACGCACGTCACCGGGGTTCGAACCACCGATGCAAAAGAGAGTCTCGCTCATCAGCTCGTACAGTGCGCCAAGCCATCGCGCCACTGTATGGACTGAGATATTAGGCCGATTAACTAATACTTACAGCTCCCCATGTAGGCACGAGCTGTAAAAGATCGGCAAAAGACGCACGTCACCGGGGTTCGAACCACCGATGCAAAAGAGAGTCTCGCTCATCAGCTCGTACAGTGCGCCAAGCCATCGCGCCACTGTATGGACTGAGATATTAGGCCGATTAACTAATACTTACAGCTCCCCATGTAGGCACGAGCTGTAAAAGATCGGCAAAAGACGCACGTCACCGGGGTTCGAACCACCGATGCAAAAGAGAGTCTCGCTCATCAGCTCGTACAGTGCGCCAAGCCATCGCGCCACTGTCTGGACTGAGATATTAAGCCGATTAACTAATACTTACAGCTCCCCATGTAGGCACGAGCTGTAAAAGATCGGCAAAAGACGCACGTCACCGGGGTTCGAACCACCGATGCAAAAGAGAGTCTCGCTCATCAGCTCGTACAGTGCGCCAAGCCATCGCGCCACTGTATGGACTGAGATATTAGGCCGATTAACTAATACTTACAGCTCCCCATGTAGGCACGAGCTGTAAAAGACGCACGTCACCGGGGTTCGAACCACCGATGCAAAAGAGAGTCTCGCTCATCAGCTCGTACAGCGCGCCAAGCCATCGCGCCACTGTATGGACTGAGATATTAGGCCGATTAACTAATACTTACAGCTCCCCATGTAGGCACGAGCTGTAAAAGATCGGCAAAAGACGCACGTCACCGGGGTTCGAACCACCGATGCAAAAGAGAGTCTCGCTCATCAGCTCGTACAGTGCGCCAAGCCATCGCGCCACTGTATGGACTGAGATATTAGGCCGATTAACTAATACTTACAGCTCCCCATGTAGGCACGAGCTGTAAAAGATCGGCAAAAGACGCACGTCACCGGGGTTCGAACCACCGATGCAAAAGAGAGTCTCGCTCATCAGCTCGTACAGTGCGCCAAGCCATCGCGCCACTGTATGGACTGAGATATTAGGCCGATTAACTAATACTTACAGCTCCCCATGTAGGCACGAGCTGTAAAAGATCGGCAAAAGACGCACGTCACCGGGGTTCGAACCACCGATGCAAAAGAGAGTCTCGCTCATCAGCTCGTACAGTGCGCCAAGCCATCGCGCCACTGTCTGGACTGAGATATTAAGCCGATTAACTAATACTTACAGCTCCCCATGTAGGCACGAGCTGTAAAAGATCGGCAAAAGACGCACGTCACCGGGGTTCGAACCACCGATGCAAAAGAGAGTCTCGCTCATCAGCTCGTACAGTGCGCCAAGCCATCGCGCCACTGTATGGACTGAGATATTAGGCCGATTAACTAATACTTACAGCTCCCCATGTAGGCACGAGCTGTAAAAGATCGGCAAAAGACGCACGTCACCGGGGTTCGAACCACCGATGCAAAAGAGAGTCTCGCTCATCAGCTCGTACAGTGCGCCAAGCCATCGCGCCACTGTATGGACTGAGATATTAGGCCGATTAACTAATACTTACAGCTCCCCATGTAGGCACGAGCTGTAAAAGACGCACGTCACCGGGGTTCGAACCACCGATGCAAAAGAGAGTCTCGCTCATCAGCTCGTACAGTGCGCCAAGCCATCGCGCCACTGTATGGACTGAGATATTAGGCCGATTAACTAATACTTACAGCTCCCCATGTAGGCACGAGCTGTAAAAGATCGGCAAAAGACGCACGTCACCGGGGTTCGAACCACCGATGCAAAAGAGAGTCTCGCTCATCAGCTCGTACAGTGCGCCAAGCCATCGCGCCACTGTATGGACTGAGATATTAGGCCGATTAACTAATACTTACAGCTCCCCATATAGGCACGAGCTGTAAAAAAACGCACGTCACCGGGGTTCGAACCACCGATGCAAAAGAGAGTCTCGCTCATCAGCTTTTACAGTGCGCCAAGCCATCGCGCCACTGTATGGACTGAGATATTAGGCCGATTAACTAATACTTACAGCTCCCCATGTAGGCACGAGCTGTAAAAGATCGGCAAAAGACGCACGTCACCGGGGTTCGAACCACCGATGCAAAAGAGAGTCTCGCTCATCAGCTCGTACAGTGCGCCAAGCCATCGCGCCACTGTATGGACTGAGATATTAGGCCGATTAACTAATACTTACAGCTCCCCATGTAGGCACGAGCTGTAAAAGACGCACGTCTCCGGGGTTCGAACCACCGATGCAAAAGAGAGTCTCGCTCATCAGCTCGTACAGTGCGCCAAGTCATCGCGCCACTGTATGGACTGAGATATTAGGCCGATTAACTAATACTTACAGCTCCCCATGTAGGCACGAGCTGTAAAAGATCGGCAAAAGACGCACGTCACCGGGTTTCGAACCACCGATGCAAAAGAGAGTCTCGCTCATCAGCTCGTACAGTGCGCCAAGCCATCGCGCCACTGTATGGACTGAGATATTAGGCCGATTAACTAATACTTACAGCTCCCCATGTAGGCACTAGCTGTAAAAGACGCACGTCATCGGGGTTCGAACCACCGATGCAAAAGAGAGTCTCGCTCATCAGCTCGTACAGTGCGCCAAGCCATCGCGCCACTGTATGGACTGAGATATTAGGCCGATTAACTAATACTTACAGCTCCCCATGTAGGCACGAGCTGTAAAAGACGCACGTCACCGGGGTTCGGACCACCGATGCAAAAGAGAGTCTCGCTCATCAGCTCGTACAGCGCGCCAAGCCATCGCGCCACTGTATGGACTGAGATATTAGGCCGATTAACTAATACTTACAGCTCCCCATGTAGGCACGAGCTGTAAAAGATCGGCAAAAGACGCACGTCACCGGGGTTCGAACCACCGATGCAAAAGAAAGTCTCGCTCATCAGCTCGTACAGTGCGCCAAGCCATCGCGCCACTGTATGGACTGAGATATTAGGCCGATTAACTAATACTTACAGCTCCCCATGTAGGCACGAGCTGTAAAAGACGCACGTCACCGGGGTTCGAACCACCGATGCAAAAGAGAGTCTCGCTCATCAGCTCGTACAGTGCGCCAAGCCATCGCGCCACTGTATGGACTGAGATATTAGGCCGATTAACTAATACTTACAGCTCCCCATGTAGGCACGAGCTGTAAAAGATCGGCAAAAGACGCACGTCACCGGGGTTCGAACCACCGATGCAAAAGAGAGTCTCGCTCATCAGCTCGTACAGTGCGCCAAGCCATCGCGCCACTGTATGGACTGAGATATTAGGCCGATTAACTAATACTTACAGCTCCCCATGTAGGCACGAGCTGTAAAAGATCGGCAAAAGACGCACGTCACCGGGGTTCGAACCACCGATGCAAAAGAGAGTCTCGCTCATCAGCTCGTACAGTGCGCCAAGCCATCGCGCCACTGTATGGACTGAGATATTAGGCCGATTAACTAATACTTACAGCTCCCCATGTAGGCACGAGCTGTAAAAGACGCACGTCACCGGGGTTCGAACCACCGATGCAAAAGAGAGTCTCGCTCATCAGCTCGTACAGTGCGCCAAGCCATCGCGCCACTGTATGGACTGAGATATTAGGCCGATTAACTAATACTTACAGCTCCCCATGTAGGCACGAGCTGTAAAAGACGCACGTCACCGGGGTTCGAACCACCGATGCAAAAGAGAGTCTCGCTCATCAGTTCGTACAGTGCGCCAAGCCATCGCGCCACTGTATGGACTGAGATATTAGGCCGATTAACTAATACTTACAGCTCCCCATGTAGGCACGAGCTGTAAAAGACGCACGTCACCGGGGTTCGAACCACCGATGCAAAAGAGAGTCTCGCTCATCAGCTCGTACAGTGCGCCAAGCCATCGCGCCACTGTATGGACTGAGATATTAGGCCGATTAACTAATACTTACAGCTCCCCATGTAGGCACGAGCTGTAAAAGATCGGCAAAAGACGCACGTCACCGGGGTTCGAACCACCGATGCAAAAGAGAGTCTCGCTCATCAGCTCGTACAGTGCGCCAAGCCATCGCGCCACTGTATGGACTGAGATATTAGGCCGATTAACTAATACTTACAGCTCCCCATGTAGGCACGAGCTGTAAAAGATCGGCAAAAGACGCACGTCACCGGGGTTCGAACCACCGATGCAAAAGAGAGTCTCGCTCATCAGCTCGTACAGTGCGCCAAGCCATCGCGCCACTGTATGGACTGAGATATTAGGCCGATTAACTAATACTTACAGCTCCCCATGTAGGCACGAGCTGTAAAAGATCGGCAAAAGACGCACGTCACCGGGGTTCGAACCACCGATGCAAAAGAGAGTCTCGCTCATCAGCTCGTACAGTGCGCCAAGCCATCGCGCCACTGTATGTACTGAGATATTAAGCCGATTAACTAATACTTACAGCTCCCCATGTAGGCACGAGCTGTAAAAGATCGGCAAAAGACGCACGTCACCGGGGTTCGAACCACCGATGCAAAAGAGAGTCTCGCTCATCAGCTCGTACAGTGCGCCAAGCCATCGCGCCACTGTATGGACTGAGATATTAGGCCGATTAACTAATACTTACAGCTCCCCATGTAGGCACGAGCTGTAAAAGATCGGCAAAAGACGCACGTCACCGGGGTTCGAACCACCGATGCAAAAGAGAGTCTCGCTCATCAGCTCGTACAGTGCGCCAAGCCATCGCGCCACTGTATGGACTGAGATATTAGGCCGATTAACTAATACTTACAGCTCCCCATGTAGGCACGAGCTGTAAAAGACGCACGTCACCGGGGTTCGAACCACCGATGCAAAAGAGAGTCTCGCTCATCAGCTCGTACAGTGCGCCAAGCCATCGCGCCACTGTATGGACTGAGATATTAGGCCGATTAACTAATACTTACAGCTCCCCATGTAGGCACGAGCTGTAAAAGATCGGCAAAAGACGCACGTCACCGGGGTTCGAACCACCGATGCAAAAGAGAGTCTCGCTCATCAGCTCGTACAGTGCGCCAAGCCATCGCGCCACTGTATGGACTGAGATATTAGGCCGATTAACTAATACTTACAGCTCCCCATATAGGCACGAGCTGTAAAAAAACGCACGTCACCGGGGTTCGAACCACCGATGCAAAAGAGAGTCTCGCTCATCACCTTTTACAGTGCGCCAAGCCATCGCGCCACTGTATGGACTGAGATATTAGGCCGATTAACTAATACTTACAGCTCCCCATGTAGGCACGAGCTGTAAAAGATCGGCAAAAGACGCACGTCACCGGGGTTCGAACCACCGATGCAAAAGAGAGTCTCGCTCATCAGCTCGTACAGTGCGCCAAGCCATCGCGCCACTGTATGGACTGAGATATTAGGCCGATTAACTAATACTTACAGCTCCCCATGTAGGCACGAGCTGTAAAAGACGCACGTCTCCGGGGTTCGAACCACCGATGCAAAAGAGAGTCTCGCTCATCAGCTCGTACAGTGCGCCAAGTCATCGCGCCACTGTATGGACTGAGATATTAGGCCGATTAACTAATACTTACAGCTCCCCATGTAGGCACGAGCTGTAAAAGATCGGCAAAAGACGCACGTCACCGGGTTTCGAACCACCGATGCAAAAGAGAGTCTCGCTCATCAGCTCGTACAGTGCGCCAAGCCATCGCGCCACTGTATGGACTGAGATATTAGGCCGATTAACTAATACTTACAGCTCCCCATGTAGGCACTAGCTGTAAAAGACGCACGTCATCGGGGTTCGAACCACCGATGCAAAAGAGAGTCTCGCTCATCAGCTCGTACAGTGCGCCAAGCCATCGCGCCACTGTATGGACTGAGATATTAGGCCGATTAACTAATACTTACAGCTCCCCATGTAGGCACGAGCTGTAAAAGACGCACGTCACCGGGGTTCGGACCACCGATGCAAAAGAGAGTCTCGCTCATCAGCTCGTACAGCGCGCCAAGCCATCGCGCCACTGTATGGACTGAGATATTAGGCCGATTAACTAATACTTACAGCTCCCCATGTAGGCACGAGCTGTAAAAGATCGGCAAAAGACGCACGTCACCGGGGTTCGAACCACCGATGCAAAAGAAAGTCTCGCTCATCAGCTCGTACAGTGCGCCAAGCCATCGCGCCACTGTATGGACTGAGATATTAGGCCGATTAACTAATACTTACAGCTCCCCATGTAGGCACGAGCTGTAAAAGACGCACGTCACCGGGGTTCGAACCACCGATGCAAAAGAGAGTCTCGCTCATCAGCTCGTACAGTGCGCCAAGCCATCGCGCCACTGTATGG
The DNA here is from genome assembly GCF_037975245.1 of Apostichopus japonicus. Classification (NCBI taxonomy): domain Eukaryota; kingdom Metazoa; phylum Echinodermata; class Holothuroidea; order Aspidochirotida; family Stichopodidae; genus Apostichopus; species Apostichopus japonicus. The sequence goes on from NC_092565.1 coordinate 13,265,504, forward strand.
ACTGAGATATTAGGCCGATTAACTAATACTTACAGCTCCCCATGTAGGCACGAGCTGTAAAAGATCGGCAAAAGACGCACGTCACCGGGGTTCGAACCACCGATGCAAAAGAGAGTCTCGCTCATCAGCTCGTACAGTGCGCCAAGCCATCGCGCCACTGTATGGACTGAGATATTAGACCGATTAACTAATACTTACAGCTCCCCATGTAGGCACGAGCTGTAAAAGATCGGCAAAAGACGCACGTCACCGGGGTTCGAACCACCGATGCAAAAGAGAGTCTCGCTCATCAGCTCGTACAGTGCGCCAAGCCATCGCGCCACTGTATGGACTGAGATATTAGGCCGATTAACTAATACTTACAGCTCCCCATGTAGGCACGAGCTGTAAAAGACGCACGTCACCGGGGTTCGAACCACCGATGCAAAAGAGAGTCTCGCTCATCAGCTCGTACAGTGCGCCAAGCCATCGCGCCACTGTATGGACTGAGATATTAGGCCGATTAACTAATACTTACAGCTCCCCATGTAGGCACGAGCTGTAAAAGACGCACGTCACCGGGGTTCGAACCACCGATGCAAAAGAGAGTCTCGCTCATCAGTTCGTACAGTGCGCCAAGCCATCGCGCCACTGTATGGACTGAGATATTAGGCCGATTAACTAATACTTACAGCTCCCCATGTAGGCACGAGCTGTAAAAGACGCACGTCACCGGGGTTCGAACCACCGATGCAAAAGAGAGTCTCGCTCATCAGCTCGTACAGTGCGCCAAGCCATCGCGCCACTGTATGGACTGAGATATTAGGCCGATTAACTAATACTTACAGCTCCCCATGTAGGCACGAGCTGTAAAAGATCGGCAAAAGACGCACGTCACCGGGGTTCGAACCACCGATGCAAAAGAGAGTCTCGCTCATCAGCTCGTACAGTGCGCCAAGCCATCGCGCCACTGTATGGACTGAGATATTAGGCCGATTAACTAATACTTACAGCTCCCCATGTAGGCACGAGCTGTAAAAGACGCACGTCACCGGGGTTCGAACCACCGATGCAAAAGAGAGTCTCGCTCATCAGCTCGTACAGTGCGCCAAGTCATCGCGCCACTGTATGGACTGAGATATTAGGCCGATTAACTAATACTTACAGCTCCCCATGTAGGCACGAGCTGTAAAAGACGCACGTCACTGGGGTTCGAACCACCGATGCAAAAGAGAGTCTCGCTCATCAGCTCGTACAGTGCGCAAAGCCATCGCGCCACTGTATATACTGAGATATTAGGCCGATTAACTAATACTTAAAGCTCTTCATGTAGGCACGAGCTGTAAAAGATCGGCAAAAGACGCACGTCACCGGGGTTCGAACCACCGATGCAAAAGAGAGTCTCGCTCATCAGCTCGTACAGTGCGCCAAGCCATCGCGCCACTGTATGGACTGAGATATTAGGCCGATTAACTAATACTTACAGCTCCCCATGTAGGCACGAGCTGTAAAAGATCGGCAAAAGACGTACGTCACCGGGGTTCGAACCACCGATGCAAAAGAGAGTCTCGCTCATCAGCTCGTACAGTGCGCCAAGCCATCGCGCCACTGTCTGGACTGAGATATTAGGCCGATTAACTAATACTTACAGCTCCCCATGTAGGCACGAGCTATAAAAGATCGGCAAAAGACGTACGTCACCGGGGTTCGAACCACCGATGCAAAAGAGAGTCTCGCTCATCAGCTCGTACAGTGCGCCAAGACATCGCGCCACTGTATGGACTGAGATATTAGGCCGATTAACTAATACTTACAGCTCCCCATGTAGGCACGAGCTGTAAAAGATCGGCAAAAGACGCACGTCACCGGGGTTCGAACCACCGATGCAAAAGAGAGTCTCGCTCATCAGCTCGTACAGTGCGCCAAGACATCGCGCCACTGTATGGACTGAGATATTAGGCCGATTAACTAATACTTACAGCTCCCCATGTAGGCACGAGCTGTAAAAGATCGGCAAAAGACGCACGTCACCGGGGTTCGAACCACCGATGCAAAAGAGAGTCTCGCTCATCAGCTCGTACAGTGCGCCAAGCCATCGCGCCACTGTATGGACTGAGATATTAGGCCGATTAACTAATACTTACAGCTCCCCATGTAGGCACGAGCTGTAAAAGATCGAGAAAAGACGCACGTCACCGGGGTTCGAACCACCGATGCAAAAGAGAGTCTCGCTCATCAGCTCGTACAGTGCGCCAAGCCATCGCGCCACTGTCTGGACTGAGATATTAGGCCGATTAACTAATACTTACAGCTCCCCATGTAGGCACGAGCTGTAAAAGATCGGCAAAAGACGTACGTCACCGGGGTTCGAACCACCGATGCAAAAGAGAGTCTCGCTCATCAGCTCGTACAGTGCGCCAAGCCATCGCGCCACTGTGTGGACTGAGATATTAGGCCGATTAACTAATACTTACAGCTCCCCATGTAGGCACGAGCTATAAAAGATCGGCAAAAGACGTACGTCACCGGGGTTCGAACCACCGATGCAAAAGAGAGTCTCGCTCATCAGCTCGTACAGTGCGCCAAGACATCGCGCCACTGTATGGACTGAGATATTAGGCCGATTAACTAATACTTACAGCTCCCCATGTAGGCACGAGCTGTAAAAGATCGGCAAAAGACGCACGTCACCGGGGTTCGAACCACCGATGCAAAAGAGAGTCTCGCTCATCAGCTCGTACAGTGCGCCAAGCCATCGCGCCACTGTATGGACTGAGATATTAGGCCGATTAACTAATACTTACAGCTCCCCATGTAGGCACGAGCTGTAAAAGATCGGCAAAAGACGCACGTCACCGGGGTTCGAACCACCGATGCAAAAGAGAGTCTCGCTCATCAGCTCGTACAGTGCGCCAAGCCATCGCGCCACTGTATGGACTGAGATATTAGGCCGATTAACTAATACTTACAGCTCCCCATGTAGGCACGAGCTGTAAAAGATCGAGAAAAGACGCACGTCACCGGGGTTCGAACCACCGATGCAAAAGAGAGTCTAGCTCATCAGCTCGTACAGTGCGCCAAGCCATCGCGCCACTGTCTGGACTGAGATATTAGGCCGATTAACTAATACTTACAGCTCCCCATGTAGGCACGAGCTATAAAAGATCGGCAAAAGACGCACGTCACCGGGGTTCGAACCACCGATGCAAAAGAGAGTCTCGCTCATCAGCTCGTACAGTGCGCCAAGCCATCGCGCCACTGTATGGACTGAGATATTAGGCCGAATAACTAATACTTACAGCTCCCCATGTAGGCACGAGCTGTAAAAGATCGGCAAAAGACGTACGTCACCGGGGTTCGAACCACCGATGCAAAAGAGAGTCTCGCTCATCAGCTCTTACAGTGCGCCAAGCCATCGCGCCACTGTCTGGACTGAGATATTAGGCTGATTAACTGATACTTACAGCTCCCCATGTAGGCACGAGCTGTAAAAGATCGGCAAAAGACGCACGTCACCGGGGTTCGAACCACCGATGCAAAAGAGAGTCTCGCTCATCAGCTCGTACAGTGCGCCAAGCCATCGCGCCACTGTCTGGACTGAGATATTAGGCCGATTAACTTATAATTATAGCTCCCCATGTAGGCACGAGCTGTAAAAGATCGGCAAAAGACGCACGTCACCGGGGTTCGAACCACCGATGCAAAAGAGAGTCTCGCTCATCAGCTCGTACAGTGCGCCAAGCCATCGCGCCACTGTATGGACTGAGATATTAGGCCGATTAACTAATACTTACAGCTCCCCATGTAGGCACGAGCTGTAAAAGATCGGCAAAAGACGCACGTCACCGGGGTTCGAACCACCGATGCAAAAGAGAGTCTCGCTCATCAGCTCGTACAGTGCGCCAAGCCATCGCGCCACTGTATGGACTGAGATATTAGGCCGATTAACTAATACTTACAGCTCCCCATGTAGGCACGAGCTGTAAAAGATCGGCAAAAGACGCACGTCACCGGGGTTCGAACCACCGATGCAAAAGAGAGTCTCGCTCATCAGCTCGTACAGTGCGCCAAGCCATCGCGCCACTGTATGGACTGAGATATTAGGCCGATTAACTAATACTTACAGCTCCCCATGTAGGCACGAGCTGTAAAAGACGCACGTCACCGGGGTTCGAACCACCGATGCAAAAGAGAGTCTCGCTCATCAGCTCGTACAGTGCGCCAAGCCATCGCGCCACTGTATGGACTGAGATATTAGGCCGATTAACTAATACTTACAGCTCCCCATGTAGACACGAGCTGTAAAAGATCGGCAAAAGACGCACGTCACCGGGGTTCGAACCACCGATGCAAAAGAGAGTCTCGCTCATCAGCTCGTACAGTGCGCCAAGCCATCGCGCCACTGTATGGACTGAGATATTAGGCCGATTAACTAATACTTACAGCTCCCCATGTAGGCACGAGCTGTAAAAGATCGGCAAAAGACGCACGTCACCGGGGTTCGAACCACCGATGCAAAAGAGAGTCTCGCTCATCAGCTCGTACAGTGCGCCAAGCCATCGCGCCACTGTATGGACTGAGATATTAGGCCGATTAACTAATACTTACAGCTCCCCATGTAGGCACGAGCTGTAAAAGATCGGCAAAAGACGCACGTCACCGGGGTTCGAACCACCGATGCAAAAGAGAGTCTCGCTCATCAGCTCGTACAGTGCGCCAAACCATCGCGCCACTGTATGGACTGAGATATTAGGCCGAATAACTAATACTTACAGCTCCCCATGTAGGCACGAGCTGTAAAAGATCGGCAAAAGACGTACGTCACCGGGGTTCGAACCACCGATGCAAAAGAGAGTCTCGCTCATCAGCTCTTACAGTGCGCCAAGCCATCGCGCCACTGTCTGGACTGAGATATTAGGCCGATTAACTGATACTTGCAGCTCCCCATGTAGGCACGAGCTGTAAAAGATCGGCAAAAGACGCACGTCACCGGGGTTCGAACCACCGATGCAAAAGAGAGTCTCGCTCATCAGCTCGTACAGTGCGCCAAGCCATCGCGCCACTGTCTTGACTGAGATATTAGGCCGATTAACTTATAATTATAGCTCCCCATGTAGGCACGAGCTGTAAAAGATCGGCAAAAGACGCACGTCACCGGGGTTCGAACCACCGATGCAAAAGAGAGTCTCGCTCATCAGCTCGTACAGTGCGCCAAGCCATCGCGCCACTGTCTGGACTGAGATATTAGGCCGATTAACTAATACTTACAGCTCCCCATGTAGGCACGAGCTGTAAAAGATCGGCAAAAGACGCACGTCACCGGGGTTCGAACCACCGATGCAAAAGAGAGTCTCGCTCATCAGCTCGTACAGTGCGCCAAGCCATCGCGCCACTGTATGGACTGAGATATTAGGCCGATTAACTAATACTTACAGCTCCCCATGTAGGCACGAGCTGTAAAAGATCGGCAAAAGACGCACGTCACCGGGGTTCGAACCACCGATGCAAAAGAGAGTCTCGCTCATCAGCTCGTACAGTGCGCCAAGCCATCGCGCCACTGTCTGGACTGAGATATTAGGCCGATTAACTAATACTTACAGCTCCCCATGTAGGCACGAGCTGTAAAAGATCGGCAAAAGACGCACGTCACCGGGGTTCGAACCACCGATGCAAAAGAGAGTCTCGCTCATCAGCTCGTACAGTGCGCCAAGCCATCGCGCCACTGTCTGGACTGAGATATTAGGCCGATTAACTAATACTTACAGCTCCCCATGTAGGCACGAGCTGTAAAAGATCGGCAAAAGACGTACGTCACCGGGGTTCGAACCACCGATGCAAAAGAGAGTCTCGCTCATCAGCTCGTACAGTGCGCCGAGCCATCGCGCCACTGTATGGACTGAGATATAAGGCCGATTAACTAATACTTACAGCTCCCCATGTAGGCACGAGCTGTAAAAGACGCACGTCACCGGGGTTCGAACCACCGATGCAAAAGAGAGTCTCGCTCATCAGCTCGTACAGTGCGCCAAGCCATCGCGCCACTGTATGGACTGAGATATTAGGCCGATTAACTAATACTTACAGCTCCCCATGTAGGCACGAGCTGTAAAAGATCGGCAAAAGACGCACGTCACCGGGGTTCGAACCACCGCTGCAAAAGAGAGTCTCGCTCATCAGCTCGTACAGTGCGCCAAGCCATCGCGCCACTGTATGGACTGAGATATTAGGCCGATTAACTAATACTTACAGCTCCCCATGTAGGCACGAGCTGTAAAAGATCGGCAAAAGACGCACGTCACCGGGGTTCGAACCACCGATGCAAAAGAGAGTCTCGCTCATCAGCTCGTACAGTGCGCCAAGCCATCGCGCCACTGTCTGGACTGAGATATTAGGCCGATTAACTAATACTTACAGCTCACCATGTAGGCACGAGCTGTAAAAGATCGGCAAAAGACGTACGTCACCGGGGTTCGAACCACCGATGCAAAAGAGAGTCTCGCTCATCAGCTCGTACAGTTCGCCAAGCCATCGCGCCACTGTATGGACTGAGATATTAGGCCGATTAACTAATACTTACAGCTCCCCATGTAGGCACGAGCTGTAAAAGACGCACGTCACCGGGGTTCGACCCACCGATGCAAAAGAGAGTCTCGCTCATCAGCTCGTACAGTGCGCCAAGCCATCGCGCCACTGTATGGACTGAGATATTAGGCCGATTAACTAATACTTACAGCTCCCCATGTAGGCACGAGCTGTAAAAGACGCACGTCACCGGGGTTCGAACCACCGATGCAAAAGAGAGTCTCGCTCATCAGCTCGTACAGTGCGCCAAGCCATCGCGCCACTGTATGGACTGAGATATTAGGCCGATTAACTAATACTTACAGCTCCCCATGTAGGCACGAGCTGTAAAAGACGCACGGCACCGGGGTTCGAACCACCGATGCAAAAGAGAGTCTCGCTCATCAGCTCGTACAGTGCGCCAAGCCATCGCGCCACTGTATGGACTGAGATATTAGGCCGATTAACTAATACTTACAGCTCCCCATGTAGGCACGAGCTGTAAAAGATCGGCAAAAGACGTACGTCACCGGGGTTCGAACCACCGATGCAAAAGAGAGTCTCGCTCATCAGCTCGTACAGTGCGCCAAGCCATCGCGCCACTGTATGGACTGAGATATTAGGCCGATTAACTAATACTTACAGCTCCCCATGTAGGCACGAGCTGTAAAAGATCGGCAAAAGACGCACGTCACCGGGGCTCGAACCACCGATGCAAAAGAGAGTCTCGCTCATCAGCTCGTACAGTGCGCCAAGCCATCGCGCCACTGTCTGGACTGAGATATTAGGCCGATTAACTAATACTTACAGCTCCCCATGTAGGCACGAGCTGTAAAAGATCGGCAAAAGACGCACGTCACCGGGGTTCGAACCACCGATGCAAAAGAGAGTCTCGCTCATCAGCTCGTACAGTGCGCCAAGCCATCGCGCCACTGTATGGACTGAGATATTAGGCCGATTAACTAATACTTACAGCTCCCCATGTAGGCACGAGCTGTAAAAGATCGGCAAAAGACGCACGTCACCGGGGTTCGAACCACCGATGCAAAAGAGAGTCTCGCTCATCAGCTCGTACAGTGCGCCAAGTTATCGCGCCACTGTATGGACTGAGATATTAGGCCGATTAACTAATACTTACAGCTCCCCATGTAGGCACGAGCTGTAAAAGATCGGCAAAAGACGCACGTCACCGGGGTTCGAACCACCGATGCAAAAGAGAGTCTCGCTCATCAGCTCGTACAGTGCGCCAAGCCATCGCGCCACTGTATGGACTGAGATATTAGGCCGATTAACTAATACTTACAGCTCCCCATGTAGGCACGAGCTATAAAAGATCGGCAAAAGACGTACGTCACCGGGGTTCGAACCACCGATGCAAAAGAGAGACTCGCTCATCAGCTCGTACAGTGCGCCAAGCTATCGCGCCACTGTATGGACTGAGATATTAGGCCGATTAACTAATACTTACAGCTCCCCATGTATGCACGAGCTGTAAAAGATCGGCAAAAGACGCACGTCACCGGGGTTCGAACCACCGATGCAAAAGAGAGTCTCGCTCATCAGCTCGTACAGTGCGCCAAGCCATCGCGCCACTGTATGGACTGAGATATTAGGCCGATTAACTAATACTTACAGCTCCCCATGTAGGCACGAGCTGTAAAAGACGCACGTCACCGAGGTTCGAACCACCGATGCAAAAGAGAGTCTCGCTCATCAGCTCGTACAGTGCGCCAAGCCATCGCGCCACTGTCTGGACTGAGATATTAGGCCGATTAACTAATACTTACAGCTCCCCATGTAGGCACGAGCTGTAAAAGATCGGCAAAAGACGCACGTCACCGGGGCTCGAACCACCGATGCAAAAGAGAGTCTCGCTCATCAGCTCGTACAGTGCGCCAAACCATCGCGCCACTGTCAGGACTGAGATCTTAGGCCGATTAACTAATACTTACAGCTCCTAATGTAGGCACGAGCTGTAAAAGATCGGCAAAAGACGTACGTCACCGGGGTTCGAACCACCGATGCAAAAGAGAGTCTCGCTCATCAGCTCGTACAGTGCGCCAAGCCATCGCGCCACTGTCTGGACTGAGATATTAGGCCGATTAACTAATACTTACAGCTCCCCATGTAGGCACGATCTGTAAAAGATCGGCAAAAGACGTACGTCACCGGGGTTCGAACCACCGATGCAAAAGAGAATCTCGCTCATCAGCTCGTACAGTGCGCCAAGCCATCGCGCCAATGTATGGACAGAGATATTAGGCCGATTAACTAATACTTACAGCTCCCCATGTAGGCACGAGCTGTAAAAGATCGGCAAAAGACGCACGTCACCGGGGTTCGAACCACCGATGTAAAAGATAGTCTCGCTCATCAGCTCGTACAGTGCGCCAAGCCATCGCGCCACTGTATGGACTGAGATATTAGGCCGATTAACTAATACTTACAGCTCCCCATGTAGGCACGAGCTGTAAAAGATCGGCAAAAGACGCACGTCAACGGGGTTCGAACCACCGATGCAAAAGAGAGTCTCGCTCATCAGCTCTTACAGTGCGCCAAGCCATCGCGCCAATGTATGGACTGAGATATTAGGCCGATTAACTAATACTTACAGCTCCCCATGTAGGCACGAGCTGTAAAAGATCGGCAAAGGACGCACGTCACCGGGCTTCGAACCACCGATGCAAAAGAGAGTCTCGCTCATCAGCTCGTACAGTGCGCCAAGCCATCGCGCCACTGTATGGACTGAGATATTAGGCCGATTAACTAATACTTACAGCTCCCCATGTAGGCACGATCGGCAAAAGACGCACGTCACCGGGGTTCGAACCACCGATGCAAAAGAGAGTCTCGCTCATCAGCTTGTACAGTGCGTCAAGCCATCGCGCCACTGTATGGACTGAGATATTAGGCCGATTAACTAATACTTACAGCTCCCCATGTAGGCACGAGCTGTAAAAGATCGGCAAAAGACGCACGTCACCGGGGTTCGAACCACCGATGCAAAAGAGAGTCTCGCTCATCAGCTCGTACAGTGCGCCAAGCCATCGCGCCACTGTATGGACTGAGATATTAGGCCGATTAACTAATACTTACAGCTCCCCATGTAGGCACGAGCTGTAAAAGACGCACGTCACCGGGGTTCGAACCACCGATGCAAAAGAGAGTCTCGCTCATCAGCTCGTACAGTGCGCCAAGCCATCGCGCCACTGTATGGACTGAGATATTAGGCCGATTAACTAATACTTACAGCTCCCCATGTAGGCACGAGCTGTAAAAGATCGGCAAAAGACGCACGTCACCGGGGTTCGAACCACCGATGCAAAAGAGAGTCTCGCTCATCAGCTCGTACAGTGCGCAAAGCCATCGCGCCACTGTATGGACTGAGATATTAGGCCGATTAACTAATACTTACAGCTCCCCATGTAGGCACGAGCTGTAAAAGATCGGCAAAAGACGCACGTCACCGGGGTTCGAACCACCGATGCAAAAGAGAGTCTAGCTCATCAGCTCGTACAGTACGCCAAGCCATCGCGCCAATGTATGGACTGAGATATTAGGCCGATTAACTAATACTTACAGCTCCCCATGTAGGCACGAGCTGTAAAAGACGTACGTCACCGGGGTTCGAACCACCGATGCAAAAGAGAGTCTCGCTCATCAGCTCGTACAGTGCGCCAAGCCATCGCGCCACTGTATGGACTGAGATATTAGGCCGATTAACTAATACTTACAGCTCCCCATGTAGGCACGAGCTGTAAAAGACGCACGTCACCGGGGTTCGACCCACCGATGCAAAAGAGAGTCTCGCTCATCAGCTCGTACAGTGCGCCAAGCCATCGCGCCACTGTATGGACTGAGATATTAGGCCGATTAACTAATACTTACAGCTCCCCATGTAGGCACGAGCTGTAAAAGACGCACGTCACCGGGGTTCGAACCACCGATGCAAAAGAGAGTCTCGCTCATCAGCTCGTACAGTGCGCCAAGCCATTCCGCCACTGTATGGACTGAGATATTAGGCCGATTAACTAATACTTACAGCTCCCCATGTAGGCACGAGCTGTAAAAGATCGGCAAAAGACGCACGTCACCGGGGTTCGAACCACCGATGCAAAAGAGAGTCTCGCTCATCAGCTCGTACAGTGCGCAAAGCCATCGCGCCACTGTATGGACTGAGATATTAGGCCGATTAACTAATACTTACAGCTCCCCATGTAGGCACGAGCTGTAAAAGATCGGCAAAAGACGCACGTCACCGGGGTTCGAACCACCGATACAAAAGAGAGTCTAGCTCATCAGCTCGTACAGTACGCCAAGCCATCGCGCCACTGTATGGACTGAGATATTAGGCCGATTAACTAATACTTACAGCTCCCCATGTAGGCACGAGCTGTAAAAGACGTACGTCACCGGGGTTCGAACCACCGATGCAAAAGAGAGTCTCGCTCATCAGCTTGTACAGTGCGCCAAGCCATCGCGCCACTGTATGGACTGAGATATTAGGCCGATTAACTAATACTTACAGCTCCCCATGTAGGCACGAGCTGTAAAAGACGCACGTCGGCGGGGTTCGAACCACCGATGCAAAAGAGAGTCTCGCTCATCAGCTCGTACAGTGCGCCAAGCCATCGCGCCACTGTATGGACTGAGATATTAGGCCGATTAACTAATACTTACAGCTCCCCATGTAGGCACGAGCTGTAAAAGACGCACGTCACCGGGGTTCGAACCACCGATGCAAAAGAGAGTCTCGCTCATCAGCTCGTACAGTGCGCCAAGCCATCGCGCCACTGTATGGACTGAGATATTAGGCCGATTAACTAATACATACAGCTCCCCATGTAGGCACAAGCTGTAAAAGATCGGCAAAAGACGCACGTCACCGGGGTTCGAACCACCGATGCAAAAGAGAGTCTCGCTCATCAGCTCGTACAGTGCGCCAAGCCATCGCGCCACTGTATGGACTGAGATATTAGGCCGATTAACTAATACTTACAGCTCCCCATGTAGGCACGAGCTGTAAAAGACGCACGTCACCGGGGTTCGAACCACCGATGCAAAAGAGAGTCTCGCTCATCAGCTCGTATAGTGCACCAAGCCATCGCGCCACTGTATGGACTGAGATATTAGGCCGATTAACTAATACTTACAGCTCCCCATGTAGGCACGAGCTGTAAAAGACGCACGTCACCGGGGTTCGAACCACCGATGCAAAAGAGAGTCTCGCTCATCAGCTCGTACAGTGCGCCAAGCCATCGCGCCACTGTATGGACTGAGATATTAGGCCGATTAACTAATACTTACAGCTCCCCATGTAGGCACGAGCTGTAAAAGACGCACGTCACCGGGGTTCGAACCACCGATGCAAAAGAGAGTCTCGCTCATCAGCTCGTACAGTGCGCCAAGCAATCGCGCCACTGTATGGACTGAGATATTAGGCCGATTAACTAATACTTACAGCTCCCCATGTAGGCACGAGCTGTAAAAGATCGGCAAAAGACGCACGTCACCGGGGTTCGAACCACCGATGCAAAAGAGAGTCTCGCTCATCAGCTCGTACAGTGCGCCAAGCCATCGCGCCACTGTATGGACTCCGATATTAGGCCGATTAACTAATACTTACAGCTCCCCATGTAGGCACGAGCTGTAAAAGATCGGCAAAAGACGCACGTCACCAGGGTTCGAACCACCGATGCAAAAGAGAGTCTCGCTCATCAGCTCGTATAGTGCACCAAGCCATCGCGCCACTGTATGGACTGAGATATTAGGCCGATTAACTAATACTTACAGCTCCCCATGTAGGCACGAGCTGTAAAAGACGCACGTCACCGGGGTTCGAACCACCGATGCAAAAGAGAGTCTCGCTCATCAGCTCGTACAGTGCGCCAAGCCATCGCGCCACTGTATGGACTGAGATATTAGGCCGATTAACTAATACTTACAGCTCCCCATTTAGGCACGAGCTGTAAAAGACGCACGTCACCGGGGTTCGAACCACCGATGCAAAAGAGAGTCTCGCTCATCAGCTCGTACAGTGCGCCAAGCCATCGCGCCACTGCATGGACTGAGATATTAGGCCGATTAACTAATACTTACAGCTCCCCATGTAGGCACGAGCTGTAAAAGACGCACGTCACCGGGGTTCGAACCACCGATGCAAAAGAGAGTCTCGCTCATCAGCTCGTACAGTGCGCCAAGCCATCGCGCCACTGTATGGACTGAGATATTAGGCCGATTAACTAATACTTACAGCTCCCCATGTAGGCACGAGCTGTAAAAGACGCACGTCACCGGGGTTCGAACCACCGATGCAAAAGAGAGTCTCGCTCATCAGTTCGTACAGTGCGCCAAGCCATCGCGCCACTGTATGGACTGAGATATTAGGCCGATTAACTAATACTTACAGCTCCCCATGTAGGCACGAGCTGTAAAAGATCAGCAAAAGACGCACGTCACCGGGGTTCGAACCACCGATGCAAAAGAGAGTCTCGCTCATCAGCTCGTACAGTGCGCCAAGCCATTGCGCCACTGTATGGACTGAGATATTAGGCCGATTAACTAATACTTACAGCTCCCCATGTAGGCACGAGCTGTAAAAGACGCACGTCACCGGGGTTCGAACCACCGATGCAAAAGAGAGTCTCGCTCATCAGCTCGTACAGTGCGCCAAGCCATCGCGCCACTGTATGGACTGAGATATTAGGCCGATTAACTAATACTTACAGCTCCCCATGTAGGCACGAGCTGTAAAAGATCGGCAAAAGACGCACGTCACCGGGGTTCGAACCACCGATGCAAAAGAGAGTCTCGCTCATCAGCTCGTACAGTGCGCCAAGCCATCGCGCTACTGTATGGACTGAGATATTAGGCCGATTAACTAATACTTACAGCTCCCCATGTAGGCACGAGCTGTAAAAGATCGGCAAAAGACGCACGTCACCGGGGTTCGAACCACCGATGCAAAAGAGAGTCTCGCTCATCAGCTCGTACAGTGCGCCAAGCCATCGCGCCACTGTATGGACTGAGATATTAGGCCGATTAACTAATACTTACAGCTCCCCATGTAGGCACGAGCTGTAAAAGACGCACGTCACCGGGGTTCGAACCACCGATGCAAAAGAGAGTCTCGCTCATCAGCTCGTACAGTGCGCCAAGCCATCGCGCCACTGTATGGACTGAGATATTAGGCCGATTAACTAATACTTACAGCTCCCCATGTAGGCACGAGCTGTAAAAGACGCACGTCACCGGGGTTCGAACCACCGATGCAAAAGAGAGTCTCGCTCATCAGCTCGTACAGTGCGCCAAGCCATCGCGCCACTGTATGGACTGAGATATTAGGCCGATTAACTAATACTTACAGCTCCCCATGTAGGCACGAGCTGTAAAAGACGCACGTCACCGGGGTTCGAACCACCGATGCAAAAGAGAGTCTCGCTCATCAGCTCGTACAGCGCCAAGCCATCGCGCCACTGTATGGACTGAGATATTAGGCCGATTAACTAATACTTACAGCTCCCCATGTAGGCACGAGCTGTAAAAGACGCACGTCACCGGGGTTCGAACCACCGATGCAAAAGAGAGTCTCGCTCATCAGCTCGTACAGTGCGCCAAGCCATCGCGCCACTGTATGGACTGAGATATTAGGCCGATTAACTAATACTTACAGCTCCCCATGTAGGCACGAGCTGTAAAAGACGCACGTCACCGGGGTTCGAACCACCGATGCAAAAGAGAGTCTCGCTCATCAGCTCGTACAGTGCGCAAAGCCATCGCGCCACTGTATGGACTGAGATATTAGGCCGATTAACTAATACTTACAGCTCCCCATGTAGGCACGATCTGTAAAAGATCGGCAAAAGACGCACGTCACCGGGGTTCGAACCACCGATGCAAAAGAGAGTCTCCCTCATCAGCTCGTACAGTGCGCCAAGCCATTGCGCCACTGTATGGACTGAGATATTAGGCCGATTAACTAATACTTACAGCTCCCCATGTAGGCACGAGCTGTAAAAGACGCACGTCACCGGGGTTCGAACCACCGATGCAAAAGAGAGTCTCGCTCATCAGCTCGTACAGTGCGCCAAGCCATCGCGCCACTGTATGGACTGAGATATTAGGCCGATTAACTAATACTTACAGCTCCCCATGTAGGCACGAGCTGTAAAAGACGCACGTCACCGGGGTTCGAACCACCGATGCAAAAGAGAGTCTCGCTCATCAGCTCGTACAGTGCGCCAAGCCATCGCGCCACTGTATGGACTGAGATATTAGGCCGATTAACTAATACTTACAGCTCCCCATGTAGGCACGAGCTGTAAAAGACGCACGTCACCGGGGTTCGAACCACCGATGCAAAAGAGAGTCTCGCTCATCAGCTCGTACAGTGCGCCAAGCCATCGCGCCACTGTATGGACTGAGATATTAAGCCGATTAACTAATACTTACAGCTCCCCATGTAGGCACGAGCTGTAAAAGACGCACGTCACCGGGGTTCGAACCACCGATGCAAAAGAGAGTCTCGCTCATCAGCTCGTACAGTGCGCCAAGCCATCGCGCCACTGTATGGACTGAGATATTAGTCCGATTAACTAATACTTACAGCTCCCCATGTAGGCACGAGCTGTAAAAGATCGGCAAAAGACGCACGTCACCGGGGTTCGAACCACCGATGCAAAAGAGAGTCTCGCTCATCAGCTCGTACAGTGCGCCAAGCCATCGCGCCACTGTATGGACTGAGATATTAAGCCGATTAACTAATACTTACAGCTCCCCATGTAGGCACGAGCTGTAAAAGACGCACGTCACCGGGGTTCGAACCACCGATGCAAAAGAGAGTCTCGCTCATCAGCTCGTACAGTGCGCCAAGCAATCGCGCCACTGTATGGACTGAGATATTAGTCCGATTAACTAATACTTACAGCTCCCCATGTAGGCACGAGCTGTAAAAGATCGGCAAAAGACGCACGTCACCGGGGTTCGAACCACCGATGCAAAAGAGAATCTCGCTCATCAGCTCGTACAGTGCGCCAAGCCATCGCGCCACTGTATGGACTGAGATATTAGGCCGATTAACTAATACTTACAGCTCCCCATGTAGGCACGAGCTGTAAAAGATCGGCAAAAGACGGACGTCACCGGGGTTCGAACCACCGATGCAAAAGAGAGTCTCGCTCATCAGCTCGTACAGTGCGCCAAGCCATCGCGCCAATGTATGGACTGAGATATTAGGCCGATTAACTAATACTTACAGCTCCCCATGTAGGCACGAGCTGTAAAAGATCGGCAAAAGACGCACGTCACCGGGGTTCGAACCACCGATGCAAAAGAGAGTCTCGCTCATCAGCTCGTACAGTGCGCCAAGCCATCGCGCCACTGTATGGACTGAGATATTAGGCCGATTAACTAATACTTACAGCTCCCCATGTAGGCACGAGCTGTAAAAGATCGGCAAAAGACGCACGTCACCGGGGTTCGAACCACCGATGCAAAAGAGAGTCTCGCTCATCAGCTCGTACAGTGCGCCAAGCCATCGCGCCACTGTATGGACTGAGATATTAGGCCGATTAACTAATACTTACAGCTCCCCATGTAGGCACGAGCTGTAAAAGACGCACGTCACCGGGGTTCGAACCACCGATGCAAAAGAGAGTCTCGCTCATCAGCTCGTACAGTGCGCCAAGCAATCGCGCCACTGTATGGACTGAGATATTAGTCCGATTAACTAATACTTACAGCTCCCCATGTAGGCACGAGCTGTAAAAGATCGGCAAAAGACGCACGTCACCGGGGTTCGAACCACCGATGCAAAAGAGAGTCTCGCTCATCAGCTCGTACAGTGCGCCAAGCCATCGCGCCACTGTATGGACTGAGATATTAGGCCGATTAACTAATACTTACAGCTCCCCATGTAGGCACGAGCTGTAAAAGATCGGCAAAAGACGCACGTCACCAGGGTTCGAACCACCGATGCAAAAGAGAGTCTCGCTCATCAGCTCGTACAGTGCGCCAAGCCATCGCGCCAATGTATGGACTGAGATATTAGGCCGATTAACTAATACTTACAGCTCCCCATGTAGGCACGAGCTGTAAAAGATCGGCAAAAGACGCACGTCACCGGGGTTCGAACCACCGATGCAAAAGAGAGTCTCGCTCATCAGCTCGTACAGTGCGCCAAGCCATCGCGCCACTGTATGGACTGAGATATTAGGCCGATTAACTAATACTTACAGCTCCCCATGTAGGCACGAGCTGTAAAAGATCGGCAAAAGACGCACGTCACCGGGGTTCGAACCACCGATGCAAAAGAGAGTCTCGCTCATCAGCTCGTACAGTGCGCCAAGCCATCGCGCCACTGTATGGACTGAGATATTAGGCCGATTAACTAATACTTACAGCTCCCCATGTAGGCACGAGCTGTAAAAGACGCACGTCACCGGGGTTCGAACCACCGATGCAAAAGAGAGTCTCGCTCATCAGCTCGTACAGTGCGCCAAGCCATCGCGCCACTGTATGGACTGAGATATTAAGCCGATTAACTAATACTTACAGCTCCCCATGTAGGCACGAGCTGTAAAAGACGCACGTCACCGGGGTTCGAACCACCGATGCAAAAGAGAGTCTCGCTCATCAGCTCGTACAGTGCGCCAAGCCATCGCGCCACTGTATGGACTGAGATATTAGTCCGATTAACTAATACTTACAGCTCCCCATGTAGGCACGAGCTGTAAAACACGCACGTCACCGGGGTTCGAACCACCGATGCAAAAGAGAGTCTCGCTCATCAGCTCGTACAGTGCGCCAAGCCATCGCGCGACTGTATGGACTGAGATATTAAGCCGATTAACTAATACTTACAGCTCCCCATGTAGGCACGAGCTGTAAAAGACGCACGTCACCGGGGTTCGAACCACCGATGCAAAAGAGAGTCTCGCTCATCAGCTCGTACAGTGCGCCAAGCCATCGCGCCACTGTATGGACTGAGATATTAGTCCGATTAACTAATACTTACAGCTCCCCATGTAGGCACGAGCTGTAAAAGATCGGCAAAAGACGCACGTCACCGGGGTTCGAACCACCGATGCAAAAGAGAGTCTCGCTCATCAGCTCGTACAGTGCGCCAAGCCATCGCGCCACTGTATGGACTGAGATATTAGGCCGATTAACTAATACTTACAGCTCCCCATGTAGGCACGAGCTGTAAAAGATCGGCAAAAGACGCACGTCACCAGGGTTCGAACCACCGATGCAAAAGAGAGTCTCGCTCATCAGCTCGTACAGTGCGCCAAGCCATCGCGCCAATGTATGGACTGAGATATTAGGCCGATTAACTAATACTTACAGCTCCCCATGTAGGCACGAGCTGTAAAAGATCGGCAAAAGACGCACGTCACCGGGGTTCGAACCACCGATGCAAAAGAGAGTCTCGCTCATCAGTTCGTACAGTGCGCCAAGCCATCGCGCCACTGTATGGACTGAGATATTAGGCCGATTAACTAATACTTACAGCTCCCCATGTAGGCACGAGCTGTAAAAGATCGGCAAAAGACGCACGTCACCGGGGTTCGAACCACCGATGCAAAAGAGAGTCTCGCTCATCAGCTCGTACAGTGCGCCAAGCCATCGCGCCACTGTATGGACTGAGATATTAGGCCGATTAACTAATACTTACAGCTCCCCATGTAGGCACGAGCTGTAAAAGACGCACGTCACCGGGGTTCGAACCACCGATGCAAAAGAGAGTCTCGCTCATCAGCTCGTACAGTGCGCCAAGCAATCGCGCCACTGTATGGACTGAGATATTAAGCCGATTAACTAATACTTACAGCTCCCCATGTAGGCACGAGCTGTAAAAGATCAGCAAAAGACGCACGTCACCGGGGTTCGAACCACCGAAGCAAAAGAGAGTCTCCCTCATCAGCTCGTACAGTGCGCCAAGCCATCGCGCCACTGTATGGACTGAGATATTAGGCCGATTAACTAATACTTACAGCTCCCCATGTAGGCACGAGCTGTAAAAGACGCACGTCACCGGAGTTCGAACCACCGATGCAAAAGAGAGTCTCGCTCATCAGCTCGTACAGTGCGCCAAGCCATCGCGCCACTGTATGGACTGAGGATATTAGGCCGATTAACTAATACTTACAGCTCCCCATGTAGGCACGAGCTGTAAAAGACGCACGTCACCGGGGTTCGAACCACCGATGCAAAAGAGAGTCTTGCTCATCAGTTCGTACAGTGCGCCAAGCCATCGCGCCACTGTATGGACTGAGATATTAGGCCGATTAACTAATACTTACAGCTCCCCATGTAGGCACGAGCTGTAAAAGATCGGCAAAAGACGCACGTCACCGGGGTTCGAACCACCGATGCAAAAGAGAGTCTCGCTCATCAGCTCGTACAGTGCGCCAAGCCATCGCGCCACTGTATGGACTGAGATATTAGGCCGATTAACTAATACTTACAGCTCCCCATGTAGGCACGAGCTGTAAAAGACGCACGTCACCGGGGTTCGAACCACCGATGCAAAAGAGAGTCTCGCTCATCAGCTCGTACAGTGCGCCAAGCCATCGCGCCACTGTATGGACTGAGATATTAGGCCGATTAACTAATACTTACAGCTCCCCATGTAGGCACGAGCTGTAAAAGACGCACGGCACCGGGGTTCGAACCACCGATGCAAAAGAGAGTCTCGCTCATCAGCTCGTACAGTGCGCCAAGCCATCGCGCCACTGTATGGACTGAGATATTAGGCCGATTAACTAATACTTACAGCTCCCCATGTAGGCACGAGCTGTAAAAGACGCACGTCACCGGGGTTCGAACCACCGATGCAAAAGAGAATCTCGCTCATCAGCTCGTACAGTGCGCCAAGCCATCGCGCCACTGTATGGACTGAGATATTAGGCCGATTAACTAATACTTACAGCTCCCCATGTAGGCACGAGCTGTTAAAGATCGGCAAAAGACGCACGTCACCGGGGTTCGAACCACCGATGTAAAAGATAGTCTCGCTCATCAGCTCGTACAGTGCGCCAAGCCATCGCGCCACTGTATGGACTGAGATATTAGGCCGATTAACTAATACTTACAGCTCCCCATGTAGGCACGAGCTGTAAAAGATCGGCAAAAGACGCACGTCAACGGGGTTCGAACCACCGATGCAAAAGAGAGTCTCGCTCATCAGCTCTTACAGTGCGCCAAGCCATCGCGCCACTGTATGGACTGAGATATTAGGCCGATTAACTAATACTTACAGCTCCCCATGTAGGCACGAGCTGTAAAAGATCGGCAAAAGACGCACGTCACCGGGCTTCGAACCACCGATGCAAAAGAGAGTCTCGCTCATCAGCTCGTACAGTGCGCCAAGCCATCGCGCCACTGTATGGACTGAGATATTAGGCCGATTAACTAATACTTACAGCTCCCCATGTAGGCACGATCGGCAAAAGACGCACGTCACCGGGGTTCGAACCACCGATGCAAAAGAGAGTCTCGCTCATCAGCTTGTACAGTGCGCCAAGCCATCGCGCCACTGTATGGACTGAGATATTAGGCCGATTAACTAATACTTACAGCTCCCCATGTAGGCACGAGCTGTAAAAGATCGGCAAAAGACGCACGTCACCGGGGTTCGAACCACCGATGCAAAAGAGAGTCTCGCTCATCAGCTCGTACAGTGCGCCAAGCCATCGCGCCACTGTATGGACTGAGATATTAGGCCGATTAACTAATACTTACAGCTCCCCATGTAGGCACGAGCTGTAAAAGACGCACGTCACCGGGGTTCGAACCACCGATGCAAAAGAGAGTCTCGCTCATCAGCTCGTACAGTGCGCCAAGCCATCGCGCCACTGTATGGACTGAGATATTAGGCCGATTAACTAATACTTACAGCTCCCCATGTAGGCACGAGCTGTAAAAGATCGGCAAAAGACGCACGTCACCGGGGTTCGAACCACCGATGCAAAAGAGAGTCTCGCTCATCAGCTCGTACAGTGCGCCAAGCCATCGCGCCACTGTATGGACTGAGATATTAGGCCGATTAACTAATACTTACAGCTCCCCATGTAGGCACGAGCTGTAAAAGATCGGCAAAAGACGCACGTCACCGGGGTTCGAACCACCGATGCAAAAGAGAGTCTAGCTCATCAGCTCGTACAGTACGCCAAGCCATCGCGCCAATGTATGGACTGAGATATTAGGCCGATTAACTAATACTTACAGCTCCCCATGTAGGCACGAGCTGTAAAAGACGTACGTCACCGGGGTTCGAACCACCGATGCGAAAGAGAGTCTCGCTCATCAGCTCGTACAGTGCGCCAAGCCATCGCGCCACTGTATGGACTGAGATATTAGGCCGATTAACTAATACTTACAGCTCCCCATGTAGGCACGAGCTGTAAAAGACGCACGTCACCGGGGTTCGACCCACCGATGCAAAAGAGAGTCCCGCTCATCAGCTCGTACAGTGCGCCAAGCCATCGCGCCACTGTATGGACTGAGATATTAGGCCGATTAACTAATACTTACAGCTCCCCATGTAGGCACGAGCTGTAAAAGACGCACGTCACCGGGGTTCGAACCACCGATGCAAAAGAGAGTCTCGCTCATCAGCTCGTACAGTGCGCCAAGCCATTCCGCCACTGTATGGACTGAGATATTAGGCCGATTAACTAATACTTACAGCTCCCCATGTAGGCACGAGCTGTAAAAGATCGGCAAAAGACGCACGTCACCGGGGTTCGAACCACCGATACAAAAGAGAGTCTAGCTCATCAGCTCGTACAGTACGCCAAGCCATCGCGCCACTGTATGGACTGAGATATTAGGCCGATTAACTAATACTTACAGCTCCCCATGTAGGCACGAGCTGTAAAAGACGTACGTCACCGGGGTTCGAACCACCGATGCAAAAGAGAGTCTCGCTCATCAGCTTGTACAGTGCGCCAAGCCATCGCGCCACTGTATGGACTGAGATATTAGGCCGATTAACTAATACTTACAGCTCCCCATGTAGGCACGAGCTGTAAAAGACGCACGTCACCGGGGTTCGAACCACCGATGCAAAAGAGAGTCTCGCTCATCAGCTCGTACAGTGCGCCAAGCCATCGCGCCACTGTATGGACTGAGATATTAGGCCGATTAACTAATACTTACAGCTCCCCATGTAGGCACGAGCTGTAAAAGACGCACGTCACCGGGGTTCGAACCACCGATGCAAAAGAGAGTCTCGCTCATCAGCTCGTACAGTGCGCCAAGCCATCGCGCCACTGTATGGACTGAGATATTAGGCCGATTAACTAATACTTACAGCTCCCCATGTAGGCACGAGCTGTAAAAGACGCACGTCACCGGGGTTCGAACCACCGATGCAAAAGAGAGTCTCGCTCATCAGCTCGTACAGTGCGCCAAGCAATCGCGCCACTGTATGGACTGAGATATTAGGCCGATTAACTAATACTTACAGCTCCCCATGTAGGCACGAGCTGTAAAAGATCGGCAAAAGACGCACGTCACCGGGGTTCGAACCACCGATGCAAAAGAGAGTCTCGCTCATCAGCTCGTACAGTGCGCCAAGCCATCGCGCCACTGTATGGACTGAGATATTAGGCCGATTAACTAATACTTACAGCTCCCCATGTAGGCACGAGCTGTAAAAGATCGGCAAAAGACGCACGTCACCGGGGTTCGAACCACCGATGCAAAAGAGAGTCTCGCTCATCAGCTCGTATAGTGCACCAAGCCATCGCGCCACTGTATGGACTGAGATATTAGGCCGATTAACTAATACTTACAGCTCCCCATGTAGGCACGAGCTGTAAAAGACGCACGTCACCGGGGTTCGAACCACCGATGCAAAAGAGAGTCTCGCTCATCAGCTCGTACAGTGCGCCAAGCCATCGCGCCACTGTATGGACTGAGATATTAGGCCGATTAACTAATACTTACAGCTCCCCATGTAGGCACGAGCTGTAAAAGATCGGCAAAAGACGCACGTCACCGGGGTTCGAACCACCGATGCAAAAGAGAGTCTCGCTCATTAGCTCGTACAGTGCGCCAAGCCATCGCGCCACTGCATGGACTGAGATATTAGGCCGATTAACTAATACTTACAGCTCCCCATGTAGGCACGAGCTGTAAAAGACGCACGTCACCGGGGTTCGAACCACCGATGCAAAAGAGAGTCTCGCTCATCAGCTCGTACAGTGCGCCAAGCCATCGCGCCACTGTATGGACTGAGATATTAGGCCGATTAACTAATACTTACAGCTCCCCATGTAGGCACGAGCTGTAAAAGACGCACGTCACCGGGGTTCGAACCACCGATGCAAAAGAGAGTCTCGCTCATCAGTTCGTACAGTGCGCCAAGCCATCGCGCCACTGTATGGACTGAGATATTAGGCCGATTAACTAATACTTACAGCTCCCCATGTAGGCACGAGCTGTAAAAGATCAGCAAAAGACGCA
Source organism: Apostichopus japonicus (assembly GCF_037975245.1). Lineage (NCBI taxonomy): Eukaryota > Metazoa > Echinodermata > Holothuroidea > Aspidochirotida > Stichopodidae > Apostichopus > Apostichopus japonicus. Next base: position 13,288,517 of record NC_092565.1, read on the forward strand.
CGTCACCGGGGTTCGAACCACCGATGCAAAAGAGAGTCTCGCTCATCAGCTCGTACAGTGCGCCAAGCCATCGCGCCACTGTATGGACTGAGATATTAGGCCGATTAACTAATACTTACAGCTCCCCATGTAGGCACGAGCTGTAAAAGACGCACGTCACCGGGGTTCGAACCACCGATGCAAAAGAGAGTCTCGCTCATCAGCTCGTACAGTGCGCCAAGCCATCGCGCCACTGTATGGACTGAGATATTAGGCCGATTAACTAATACTTACAGCTCCCCATGTAGGCACGAGCTGTAAAAGATCGGCAAAAGACGCACGTCACCGGGGTTCGAACCACCGATGCAAAAGAGAGTCTCGCTCATCAGCTCGTACAGTGCGCCAAGCCATCGCGCCACTGTATGGACTGAGATATTAGGCCGATTAACTAATACTTACAGCTCCCCATGTAGGCACGAGCTGTAAAAGATCGGCAAAAGACGCACGTCACCGGGGTTCGAACCACCGATGCAAAAGAGAGTCTCGCTCATCAGCTCGTACAGTGCGCCAAGCCATCGCGCCACTGTATGGACTGAGATATTAGGCCGATTAACTAATACTTACAGCTCCCCATGTAGGCACGAGCTGTAAAAGACGCACGTCACCGGGGTTCGAACCACCGATTCAAAAGAGAGTCTCGCTCATCAGCTCGTACAGTGCGCCAAGTCATCGCGCCACTGTATGGACTGAGATATTAGGCCGATTAACTAATACTTACAGCTCCCCATGTAGGCACGAGCTGTAAAAGACGCACGTCACCGGGGTTCGAACCACCGATGCAAAAGAGAGTCTCGCTCATCAGCTCGTACAGTGCGCCAAGCCATCGCGCCACTGTATGGACTGAGATATTAGGCCGATTAACTAATACTTACAGCTCCCCATGTAGGCACGAGCTGTAAAAGACGCACGTCACCGGGGTTCGAACCACCGATGCAAAAGAGAGTCTCGCTCATCAGCTCGTACAGCGCCAAGCCATCGCGCCACTGTATGGACTGAGATATTAGGCCGATTAACTAATACTTACAGCTCCCCATGTAGGCACGAGCTGTAAAAGACGCACGTCACCGGGGTTCGAACCACCGATGCAAAAGAGAGTCTCGCTCATCAGCTCGTACAGTGCGCCAAGCCATCGCGCCAATGTATGGACTGAGATATTAGGCCGATTAACTAATACTTACAGCTCCCCATGTAGGCACGAGCTGTAAAAGACGCACGTCACCGGGGTTCGAACCACCGATGCAAAAGAGAGTCTCGCTCATCAGCTCGTACAGTGCGCAAAGCCATCGCGCCACTGTATGGACTGAGATATTAGGCCGATTAACTAATACTTACAGCTCCCCATGTAGGCACGATCTGTAAAAGATCGGCAAAAGACGCACGTCACCGGGGTTCGAACCACCGATGCAAAAGAGAGTCTCGCTCATCAGCTCGTACAGTGCGCCAAGCCATTGCGCCACTGTATGGACTGAGATATTAGGCCGATTAACTAATACTTACAGCTCCCCATGTAGGCACGAGCTGTAAAAGACGCACGTCACCGGGGTTCGAACCACCGATGCAAAAGAGAGTCTCGCTCATCAGCTCGTACAGTGCGCCAAGCCATCGCGCCACTGTATGGACTGAGATATTAGGCCGATTAACTAATACTTACAGCTCCCCATGTAGGCACGAGCTGTAAAAGACGCACGTCACCGGGGTTCGAACCACCGATGCAAAAGAGAGTCTCGCTCATCAGCTCGTACAGTGCGCCAAGCCATCGCGCCACTGTATGGACTGAGATATTAGGCCGATTAACTAATACTTACAGCTCCCCATGTAGGCACGAGCTGTAAAAGACGCACGTCACCGGGGTTCGAACCACCGATGCAAAAGAGAGTCTCGCTCATCAGCTCGTACAGTGCGCCAAGCCATCGCGCCACTGTATGGACTGAGATATTAAGCCGATTAACTAATACTTACAGCTCCCCATGTAGGCACGAGCTGTAAAAGACGCACGTCACCGGGGTTCGAACCACCGATGCAAAAGAGAGTCTCGCTCATCAGCTCGTACAGTGCGCCAAGCCATCGCGCCACTGTATGGACTGAGATATTAGTCCGATTAACTAATACTTACAGCTCCCCATGTAGGCACGAGCTGTAAAAGATCGGCAAAAGACGCACGTCACCGGGGTTCGAACCAGCGATGCAAAAGAGAGTCTCGCTCATCAGCTCGTACAGTGCGCCAAGCCATCGCGCCACTGTATGGACTGAGATATTAGGCCGATTAACTAATACTTACAGCTCCCCATGTAGGCACGAGCTGTAAAAGACGCACGTCACCGGGGTTCGAACCACCGATGCAAAAGAGAGTCTCGCTCATCAGCTCGTACAGTGCGCCAAGCCATCGCGCCACTGTATGGACTGAGATATTAGGCCGATTAACTAATACTTACAGCTCCCCATGTAGGCACGAGCTGTAAAAGACGCACGTCACCGGGGTTCGAACCACCGATGCAAAAGAGAGTCTCGCTCATCAGCTCGTACAGTGCGCCAAGCCATCGCGCCACTGTATGGACTGAGATATTAGGCCGATTAACTAATACTTACAGCTCCCCATGTAGGCACGAGCTGTAAAAGATCGGCAAAAGACGCACGTCACCGGGGTTCGAACCACCGATGCAAAAGAGAGTCTCGCTCATCAGCTCGTACAGTGCGCCAAGCCATCGCGCCACTGTATGGACTGAGATATTAGGCCGATTAACTAATACTTACAGCTCCCCATGTAGGCACGAGCTGTAAAAGATCGGCAAAAGACGCACGTCACCGGGGTTCGAACCACCGATGCAAAAGAGAGTCTCGCTCATCAGCTCGTACAGTGCGCCAAGCCATCGCGCCACTGTATGGACTGAGATATTAGGCCGATTAACTAATACTTACAGCTCCCCATGTAGGCACGAGCTGTAAAAGACGCACGTCACCGGGGTTCGAACCACCGATGCAAAAGAGAGTCTCGCTCATCAGCTCGTACAGTGCGCCAAGCCATCGCGCCACTGTATGGACTGAGATATTAGGCCGATTAACTAATACTTACAGCTCCCCATGTAGATTCGAGCCGTAAAAGACGCACGTCTCCGGGGTTCGAACCACCGATGCAAAAGAGAGTCTTGCTCATCAGTTCGTACAGTGCGCCAAGCCATCGCGCCACTGTATGGACTGAGATATTAGGCCGATTAACTAATACTTACAGCTCCCCATGTAGGCACGAGCTGTAAAAGATCGGCAAAAGACGCACATCACCGGGGTTCGAACCACCGATGCAAAAGAGAGTCTCGCTCATCAGCTCGTACAGTGCGCCAAGCCATCGCGCCACTGTATGGACTGAGATATTAGGCCGATTAACTAATACTTACAGCTCCCCATGTAGGCACGAGCTGTAAAAGATCGGCAAAAGACGTGCGTCACCGGGGTTCGAACCACCGATGCAAAAGAGAGTCTCGCTCATCAGCCCGTACAGTGCGCCAAGCCATCGCGCCACTGTCTGGACTGAGATATTAGGCCGATTAACTAATACTTACAGCTCCCCATGTAGGCACGAGCTGTAAAAGATCGGCAAAAGACGAGCGTCACCGGGGTTCGAACCACCGATGCAAAAGAGAGTCTCGCTCATCAGCTCGTACAGTGCGCCAAGCCATCGCGCCACTGTATGGACTGAGATATTAGGCCGATTAACTAATACTTACAGCTCCCCATGTAGGCACGAGCTGTAAAAGACGCACGTCACCGGGGTTCGAACCACCGATGCAAAAGAGAGTCTCGCTCATCAGCTCGTACAGTGCGCCAAGCCATCGCGCCACTGTATGGACTGAGATATTAGGCCGATTAACTAATACTTACAGCTCCCCATGTAGATACGAGCCGTAAAAGACGCACGTCACCGGGGTTCGAACCACCGATGCAAAAGAGAGTCTCGCTCATCAGCTCGTACAGTGCGCCAAGCCATCGCGCCACTGTATGGACTGAGATATTAAGCCGATTAACTAATACTTACAGCACCCCATGTAGGCACGAGCTGTAAAAGATCGGCAAAAGACGCACGTCACCGGGGTTCGAACCACCGATGCAAAAGAGAGTCTCGCTCATCAGCTCGTACAGTGCGCCAAGCCATCGCGCATTGTATGGACTGAGATATTAGGCCGATTAACTAATACTTACAGCTCCCCATGTAGGCACGAGCTGTAAAAGATCGGCAAAAGACGCACGTCACCGGGGTTCGAACCATCGATGCAAAAGAGAGTCTCGCTCATCTGATCGTACAGTGCGCCAAGCCATCGCGCCACTGTATGGACTGAGATATTAGGCCGATTAACTAATACTTACAGCTCCCCATGTAGGCACGAGCTGTAAAAGACGCACGTCACCGGGGTTCGAACCACCGATGCAAAAGAGAGTCTCGCTCATCAGCTCGTACAGTGCGCCAAGCCATCGCGCCACTGTATGGACTGAGATATTAGGCCGATTAACTAATACTTACAGCTCCCCATGTAGGCACGAGCTGTAAAAGACGCACGTCACTGGGGTTCGAACCACCGATGCAAAAGAGAGTCTCGCTCATCAGCTCGTACAGTGCGCCAAGTCACTGTATGGACTGAGATATTAGGCCGATTAACTAATACTTACAGCTCCCCATGTAGGCACGAGCTGTAACAGACGCACGTCACCGGGGTTCCAACCACCGATGCAAAAGAGAGTCTCGCTCATCAGCTCGTACAGTGCGCCAAGCCATCGCGCCACTGTATGGACTGAGATATACTTACAGATATACTTACAGCTCCCCATGTAGGCACGAGCTGTAAAAGATCGGCAAAAGACGCACGTCACCGGGGTTCGAACCACCGATGCAAAAGAGAGTCTCGCTCATCAGCTCGTACAGTGCGCCAAGCCATCGCGCCACTGTATGGACTGAGATATTAGGCTGATTAACTAATACTTACAGCTCCCCATGTAGGCACGAGCTGTAAAAGATCGGCAAAAGACGCACGTCACCGGGGTTCGAACCACCGATGCAAAAGAGAGTCTCGCTCATCAGTTCGTACAGTGCGCCAAGCCATCGTGCCACTGTATGGACTGAGATATTAGGCCGATTAACTAATACTTACAGCTCCCCATGTAGGCACGAGCTGTAAAACACGCACGTCACCGGGGTTCGAACCACCGATGCAAAAGAGAGTCTCGCTCATCAGCTCGTACAGTGCGCCAAGCCATCGCGCCACTGTATGGACTGAGATATTAGGCCGATTAACTAATACTTACAGCTCCCCATGTAGGCACGAGCTGTAAAAGACGCACGTCACCGGGGTTCGAACCACCGATGCAAAAGAGAGTCTCGCTCATCAGCTCGTACAGTGCGCCAAGCCATCGCGCCACTGTATGGACTGAGATGTTAGGCCGATTAACTAATACTTACAGCTCCCCATGTAGGCACGAGCTGTAAAAGACGCACGTCACCGGGGTTCGAACCACCGATGCAAAAGAGAGTCTCGCTCATCAGCTCGTACAGTGCGTCAAGCCATCGCGCCACTGTATGGACTGAGATATTAGGCCGATTAACTAATACTTACAGCTCCCCATGTAGGCACGAGCTGTAAAAGATCGGCAAAAGACGCACGTCACCGGGGTTCGAACCACCGATGCAAAAGAGAGTCTCGCTCATCAGTTCGTACAGTGCGCCAAGCCATCGCGCCACTGTATGGACTGAGATATTAGGCCGATTAACTAATACTTACAGCTCCCCATGTAGGCACGAGCTGTAAAAGACGCATGTCACCGGGGTTCGAACCACCGATGCAAAAGAGAGTCTCGCTCATCAGCTCGTACAGTGCGCCAAGCCATCGCGCCACTGTATGGACTGAGATGTTAGGCCGATTAACTAATACTTACAGCTCCCCATGTAGGCACGAGCTGTAAAAGACGCACGTCACCGGGGTTCGAACCACCGATGCAAAAGAGAGTCTCGCTCATCAGCTCGTACAGTGCGCCAAGCCATCGCGCCACTGTATGGACTAAGATATTAGGCCGATTAACTAATACTTACAGCTCCCCATGTAGGCACGAGCTGTAAAAGACGCACGTCACCGGGGTTCGAACCACCGATGCAAAAGAGAGTCTCGCTCATCAGCTCGTACAGTGCGCCAAGCCATCGCGCCACTGTATGGACTGAGATATTAGGCCGATTAACTAATACTTACAGCTCCCCATGAAGGCACGAGCTGTAAAAGACGCACGTCACCGGGGTTCGAACCACCGATGCAAAAGAGAGTCTCGCTCATCAGCTCGTACAGTGCGCCAAGCCATCGCGCCACTGTATGGACTGGGATATCAGGCCGATTAACTAATAATTACAGTTCCCCATGTAGGCACGAGCTGTAAAAGATTGGCAAAAGACGCACGTCACCGGGGTTCGAACCACCGATGCAAAAGAGAGTCTCGCTCATCAGCTCGTACAGTGCGCCAAGCCATCGCGCCACTGTATGGACTGAGATATTAGGCCGATTAACTAATACTTACAGCTCCCCATGTAGGCACGAGCTGTAAAAGACGCACGTCACCGGGGTTCGAACCACCGATGCAAAAGAGAGTCTCGCTCATCAGCTCGTACAGTGCGCCAAGCCATCGCGCCACTGTATGGACTGAGATATTAGGCCGATTAACTAATACTTACAGCTCCCCATGTAGGCACGAGCTGTAAAAGATCGGCAAAAGACGCACGTCACCGGGGTTCGAACCACCGATGCAAAAGAGAGTCTCGCTCATCAGCTCGTACAGTGCGCCAAGCCATCGCGCCACTGTATGGACTGAGATATTAGGCCGATTAACTAATACTTACAGCTCCCCATGTAGGCACGAGCTGTAAAAGACGCACGTCACCGGGGTTCGAACCACCGATGCAAAAGAGAGTCTCGCTCATCAGCTCGTACAGTGCGCCAAGCCATCGCGCCACTGTATGAACTGAGATGTTAGGTGGATTAACTAATACTTACAGCTCCCCGTGTAGGCACGAGCTGTAAAAGATCGGCAAAAAACCTCACAGGGTATCGAACCACGGAAGCAAAAGAGAGTCTCGATCATAAGCTCGTACAGTGCGCAAGCCATCGCGCCACTGTATGGACTGAGATGTTAGGTGGATTAACTAATACTTACAGCTCCCCATGTAGGCACGAGCTGTAAAAGATCGGCAAAAGACGCACGTCACCGGGGTTCGAACCACCGATGCAAAAGAGAGTCTCGCTCATGAGCTTGTACAGTGCGCCAAGCCATCGCGCCACTGTATGGACTGAGATATTAGTCCGATTAACTAATACTTGCAGCTCCTCATGTAGGCACGAGCTGTAAAAGACGCACGTCACCGGGGTTCGAACCACCGATGCAAAAGAGAGTCTCGCTCATCAGCTCGTACAGTGCGCCAAGCCATCGCGCCACTGTATGGACTGAGATATTAGGCCGATTAACTAATACTTACAGCTCCCCATGTAGGCACGAGCTGTAAAAGATCGGCAAAAGACGCACGTCACCGGGGTTCGAACCACCGATGCAAAAGAGAGTCTCGCTCATCAGTTCGTACAGTGCGCCAAGCCATCGCGCCACTGTATGGACTGAGATATTAGGCCGATTAACTAATACTTACAGCTCCCCATGTAGGCACGAGCTGTAAAAGATCGGCAAAAGACGCACCTCACCGGGGTTCGAACCACCGATGCAAAAGAGAGTCTCGCTCATCAGCTCGTACAGTGCGCCAAGCCATCGCGCCACTGTATGGACTGAGATATTAGGCCGATTAATTAATACTTACAGCTCCCCATGTAGGCACGAGCTGTAAAAGACGCACCTCACCGGGGTTCGAACCACCGATGCAAAAGAGAGTCTCGCTCATCAGCTCGTACAGTGCGCCAAGCCATCGCGCCACTGTATGGACTGAGAAATTAGGCCGATTAACTAATACTTACAGCTCCCCATGTAGGCACGAGCTGTAAAAGATCGGCAAAAGACGCACGTCACCGGGGTTCGAACCACCGATGCAAAAGAGAGTCTCGCTCATCAGCTCGTACAGTGCTCCAAGCCATCGCGCCACTGTATGGACTGAGATATTAGGCCGATTAACTAATACTTACAGCTCCCCATGTAGGCACGAGCTGTAAAAGATCGGCAAAAGACGCACGTCACCGGGGTTCGAACCACCGATGCAAAAGAGAGTCTCGCTCATCAGCTCGTACAGTGCGCCAAGCCATCGCGCCACTGTATGGACTGAGATATTAGGCCGATTAACTAATCCTTAAAGCTCCCCATGTAGGCACGAGCTGTAAAAGATCGGCAAAAGACGCACGTCACCGGGGTTCGAACCACCGATGCAAAAGAGAGTCTCGCTCATCAGCTCGTACAGTGCGCCAAGCCATCGCGCCACTGTATGGACTGAGATATTAGGCCGATTAACTAATACTTACAGCTCCCCATGTAGGCACGAGCTGTAAAAGACGCACGTCACCGGGGTTCGAACCACCGATGCAAAAGAGAGTCTCGCTCATCAGCTCGTACAGTGCGCCAAGCCATCGCGCCACTGTATGGACTGAGATATTAGGCCGATTGACTAATACTTACAGCTCCCCATGTAGGCACGAGCTGTAAAAGACGCACGTCACCGGGGTTCGAACCACCGATGCAAAAGAGAGTCTCGCTCATCAGCTCGTACAGTGCGCCAAGCCATCGCGCCACTGTATGAACTGAGATGTTAGGTGGATTAACTAATACTTACAGCTCCCCGTGTAGGCACGAGCTGTAAAAGATCGGCAAAAGACCTCACAGGGTATCGAACCACGGAAGCAAAAGCGAGTCTCGATCATCAGCTCGTACAGTGCGCCAAGCCATCGCGCCACTGTATGGACTGAGATGTTAGGTGGATTAACTAATAATTACAGCTCCCCGTGTAGGCACGAGCTGTAAAAGATCGGCAAAAGACCTCACAGGGTATCGAACCACGGAAGCAAAAGAGAGTCTCGATCATCAGCTCGTACAGTGCGCAAAGCCATCACGCCACTGTATGGACTGAGATATTAGGTGGATTAACTAGTAATTACAGCTCCCCGTGTAGTCACGAGCTGTAAAAGATCGGCAAAAGACGTCACCGGGGTTCGAACCACGGATGCAAAAGAGAGTCTCGATCATCAGCTCGTACAGTGCACCAAGCCATCGCGCCACTGTATGGACTGAGATATTAGATGGATTAACTAATACTTACTGCTCCCGTGTAGGCACGAGCTGTAAAAGATCGGCAAAAGACGTCACCGGGGTTCGAACCACGGATGCAAAAGAGAGTCTCGATCATCAGCTCGTACAGTGCGCCAAGCCATCGCGCCACTGTATGGACTGAGATATTAGGTGGATTAACTACTACCTACAGCTCCCCGTGTAGGCACGAGCTGTAAAAGATCGGCAAAAGACGTCACCGGGGTTCGAACCACGGATGCAAAAGAGAGTCTCGATCATCAGCTCGTAAAGTGCGCCAAGCCATCGCGCCACTGTATGGACTGAGATGTTAGGTGGATTAACTAATACTTACAGCTCCCCGTGTAGTCACGAGCTGTAAAAGATCGGCAAAAGACGTCACCGGGGTTCGAACCACGGATGCAAAAGATAGTCTCGATCATCAGCTCGAACAGTGCGCCAAGCCATTGCGCCACTATATGGACTGAGATATTAGCCCGATTAACTTATAGTTACAGCTCCCCATGTAGGCACGAGCTGTAAAAGATCGCAAAAGACGTCACCGGGGTTTGAACCACCGATGCAAAAGAGAGTCTCGTTCATTCATTTATTCATTCGTTTTTTTTCACATATTACAATGTGATAAATTAGTACCTACAGAGGGTTTATCGGAGTTAGGTCTCATCCAAAAACTGACATCCAGACTTGCTGAGGTAAAGACCAACTATATTGCAGAAGTTGTTTCTGAAGTCTGTTCAAGAGATTTTACTTGGTGTTAGGATATCATGTTTGTCAATCACCACTATTTCATTGTAATTGAATAAACTAGGTCAGTGAGCTAAGGACAATTTCCTCTTATCATCATCACTCTCGTAATTGTACACATACATGTCAAGGGACTACAAAACAAATTTATTTACACACACACACAAAATTCCATAGAGAAGGCAAACAATCATATGCTAGTTTTCTACTTTATTCACTTTCAGGAATGTGCAATATAGTGCAATGATTGCCAAAGTAGTCCACAAGCTTAGAATTTATAGGGTTAATTAGAGTAAAAGTAAGAGTCCATTGTTCCATGGAGATCTGAAACAAGGATATCACTAGTGCAAGAAAGGACAACAACAGGTCTGAGAGTCCAAGGACATCACCAGTAAAACATTATTGACACAAATGCTCAATGACTGCTGTAGTCTACAGACATAACTAGTCTACATTGGCATCAAAAGGAGTCATGGCCCAAGCCATTATGTGTTCCACAGACATCACTAGTACAGAATGGGAGATATAATGGCCCAAAGGGCTAATGAAGTTCATAGCCATCACTACATAAAGCTAACTTGACTTCAAATCAAGCCTATTTTCAGAGAATAACATTCTCCTTTGATATGACTGAATTTTGAAGTTTTTGTATTTGTTCTGAGAGAGGGAGTACTGAACTAAAACATCATCCTCATTTCTCCACTGAGGTGACAGTGTATAGCTATGGACCCAGAATGTTTCAGTCCTTTCCATGTATTCCATCCCATTAATCTTTTGGTCAGTTTTTAGTTACAAAGCACATTAATCACTAAAAGTTCAAATGCAAGTACCTAAATGTAAAACGACATCATTGTTCTAGACAAAGTTCATAATGATCTATACATGTAAAGCTCTGCTTCACATGTGATAAAAATGCAGTCAGAAAACATTCCAAATTTTTTCCGCAAATAAAGTCCGCCAGAAAACTTTATAGGCAAAAGTAACGGGGGTAGCATTTTGAATGCTAACTGAAAATTTATTTAAAAAAGCCAAAAACAACCAAACTGCATACTTAACTTTTCCAAATCTGTGTGCTAACTTAAAGAAAGATGTGAATGAAATGATCAAAGGAAATCTCTCTTAGTTAAACTGAAGGATGCTATTTTGTGGAACCTGAAATATCTTCAAAAACTAGTACTGCAAGTACTGCATGAATTTGGTACTGTTATCACTTCATATTCTATTGAAAAACATGTAAGAAACTAATCAAAAAGCTTGTTTCAGATTTAAGCAATCATATAAGTCCATTTCAGCACCTCAACATTACCATCAATATACTCTTCAACATTACTCCGCCAAGAAAGCAACTGTTACTTCATCTTGTACTTCAAAGTCACAACCTAGCAGAAAGCCACTGCCTTTCAGTAGCCTAACACAATCAGCTTAACCTAACTCTGACCTAACTACAAAGAAAAGTCACTATACAAACCTAGTCAAAACCTAGCAGAAAGCCAATGCCTTTCAGTAGCCTAACACACTCAGCTTACCTAACTCTGAATTAACTACAACAAGAGTAGTCACTACACACCATAGGGAATATGAACCAAACATTTTGACAAAGAGTGACTGCTTGTGATATTCCCTTTGGAATCTAAACTCACTTCTAACCAGGAATATTTTATGCAAACCACAAATATAAAATCTTCGATAAAGAGATAAGCCACGCTGAGAAAGCAGCCATCGTAACCCATCTTAAAGATAGTTCTACAAACACTCAATTTCAAAGTAAAAAGATGCCAATTTTAATTCTTAAAATCAGTAGCTCCCAAATGAAAAATAATCAGTAATTTTTAGAAGCAATTGTATTCAGCATTCCTTTCTATTATTTCAGAGAAAAGGAAGAGATCTATTTAATGGCCATCTTATTTTTTTTAAATTTATGCTATGTTTGGTGATAACTTCTTTGTGTTTTGTACATGAGGCGAACATGTCAGCAAAACATGCTCGTTAGTTAGTGATACAGTAACGAACACCAAGGTAAAAAGTTTTTCAAAGAAGTCTACATTTTACTAGATTCTTTTAGATAATAGTCAGTACATTGTCTCATTTGTTTTTTGTTTTGTTTTTAATTCCTGTGAGGTGTTACCTTTCAAAGAAGAGAATTCTCCCCTTATGGACATATCCTTCTACCTGAATTTGCTATTACTTTGTGTACTATTCATGGGAATTTTTTGAGTACTTGTTCTTCAAATGAATGTTAATAAAATGGTTGGTAACAATTACACAAAGGCATCCAAGGTTGGTGACCTTAGCATGCCCAACCTAGAGAAATCTAAGAGTACAAATGCAGTCGAATACAAGGAACAGCTGCCCTGTATAATGGAAGCTAAGCAAATAAAATAAAATATAGAATACCAAAAAACAAGTACTGCTGGAGGATACAGCCATAGTGTCAGAAAATCTAAAACAATTGATAAAAAGTTACCATGTGAAACACCATTGGCAGAATACCAGAGAAAATGGGCTCATGTACTGTGAAAATTTCAAAGATATAAACATATTACTTACAAAACCACAAGTTACTGACAAAATTTTGTTTTTTAAATTTTCCTAGTTAAATCATTAATTCAAGGCACTTATCTATACAGCATTAACAATTTGAATACAAACAAGGTTGGAATACTCTCCACTTCCATGAATACAATTTCTATTACTCATAATTCTGCATCTCAATAAATGTTTTCCAAAAAGAATAGTTATAATAAAAACAAAGGAAATTTCATCACCATTTTTAAGCATGTAAAGTTTGTACCACTAACTGCAGTCACCAAATAACATATTAACCTAAGTTTAAGATGGAAAAAAAACAAATTAAAAATAGGGAAAAATTTTAAAAGTCTTTTGGCTGGAATATCAAATATGAAATTATCCGCATTAATTGCTTGAAGGTAAAGTGTTTGACTCATTGCTAAGCATTTCCAAAGAACAAAGTTGTAACGGCTCGAAATACTAAAAAACGTACTGATGTCTTACTTCTTGAACTGAAAAAGACTCTTCTACTAGCTTTAGAAAGCCAGCATGCAGAAACATTGCAGATAGTTTTCCAATCCAAATATGGCTTAAATAGGGTTTATTTAAAGGCAAGCACTGCTACAATGGTGCAGTGGGAATTAATCAGTATGTTATGCTCGTCAGTCCATGCAAAAAGGGGCTTTTGTTTGCACTATTATTGCCACTTGTGTCAAAGTTAATTCTCAAATGACCTTTGACATCAGATATTTCAATTGCAATTACCTCATTTCACAAACCGGCTAACAACTTCACGGTGGATTTACTAAGAGTGAAAAAGCAAATGCAGCGTGGTAACTGATTAAACTATTCAAATATACAACCCATGGAAACCTCAAGAATTTTAAAAAATTGCTTCGGAGATCCTAAATTTTGGCAAGTCGGCTTTCTTGTCAGAGACACTAAACCCTCCGAGAGCCTTTCAGTAATCATTGACCCTAACGATGACTAAATTCAAGGGAAATTTAAAAAATCCCCTTCTCTCTAAATTCACTGAGAGCTTGCACTGGGTTGATGTCCTTCTTCTTGGCCGACTTTCTGATCCGTGCTTCAATATCGGCTGAAGGTTCCATCGGTACCAGCGGCTTCTTCTCTGGTGCTTTCATCTTCCACTGTACGGATTGAAGCTGGAAAAGAACAAAGAAGAATTCTGTAGTGAAACGAAAACGGTCTGGTCCAAAAACACTGATAATGTACGACTCACACAGAGAGAGGAGTACAGAGGGAGAATCAGTGTACTTTAAATACTTTGAACAGTTAGAGATAAAGATTTATAACATTTTAGACCATCTTACGTAACATACACATGTCAAAATAGACAATGTATGATCATACTCTTTCAAACATTATAGCGATTGCCTAATAATTCCAGAGATGAGGAATAATGGCCACAAATGCTTCTCGGCCCACATTTCAGGGTTGTACGGAGAGTGGATACAATTTGTGGTCAAATGGGTTCTTCCTTTAATTGGTGTCAAATCATCAACTCAAAACAATACATGACATGATTTCTGTATGTAGGTGTAGGGGACAGATTGAGCGGGAATGACTTATAGGGAAAATGCCATGCAAATTACTATACAAGTAGCAGAATGTGTAACAGTTTTATACGCAGGAACATTAATACTTTACGAGAGACAAAAATTCATAGCCGTCAAAACTGCTACACAAAATTTGATCCCTAAATTATACCCCTGTGGAAGACTTCTTTGATTGTGTGGAGTGGCGTGGCAGTAACTTTGGGCATTATGGCAGATCTCTACCAGAGACAAGCATTATTTCTGGCTGTGACGTCACTCACACACAGATTTTTACTTACATCTATTCCTGACTTGCGCTTGTACTTGGTAGATGCCACATACGAGGCCTTCACGGTCAGCACCACTGCTATCATAAGATTCTTGGCAGCTTGAATAAGAGACGTTGCACTCTCCAGCTGAAGAAGGGAGGAAGAAGAAAAAAACATGATATTTTCCAGATATTAATTTCGATATCATAAGCAAACAACATGCATATTGCAAAATGGCATGGCCTCTTCAGGTTAGAGCGACAACATGTCTGCGTCTTCTCCGAAGACTGACCGAAAAAGAATGTATGATACAACTTGGTGTTCATCCAAGACCATTGCTTTGATGGGGTTTTCTACTACAAAAATATTGGCTTTCTAACTCTTGAGATATATTTAGCTAACATATAAGTTTATTACTGAATAACTACAGATAAATTGCAGTACTCCTCCCCCACCCCTTCCCCCCCTCCCCCCCATTAATCATGTTTTTATATAGACAAACTCCCTACCCCAGACACCACGACCTCTCCGCTGATGCTCTGTATCTCTGCTTTGACTTTGCTGGTGATGTTCAACTGGTGGCAGTAGAGAGCGATCCTCTGAAGATAAGCAATTAGATCCTCTTTGGAAGATGAATGAGGACACTGCAATAAAACAAAGAACACATGAATCACAGCAACTGACTGGATTAAAAATACCTCATACCTGCTAGAAATCTTTAATTTAAATTACTTTAGTTATATTATGAGTAAAGAAGGAGAAGAAATCAACTTGCGACTATTGATTTGAAATACCATATAGATACAAAATTCATTCTTGCAATTAAATTTTTATCCTACATTTGCACTAACATTAAAGTGCTCCAAAGAGGCTATGTAGATATATAGCATACATATAACTAGCAACTGCGATTAAAGTACACTGCTGTTAGTATGTAGGCATATAGATAAATCATTCGGACTACCTACATCAAAAGCTGAAGTGGCTAGGATATTAGAATTCTATGTTTCAAACATTGACGATTCTGTGCATTAAAATTCTGTGTCAGAATCATATGATTCTTGATATAAGAATTCCAGAACCTAGTTAATGGTGTTAAGGATAGAATTCTATGTTTCTGATTATTCTGTTTCAGAATTCAATGGTACTAGGTATGAAAATTCTGTTTCAGAATAATATGAGTCTAGATATTAGAATCTCAGAAACTAGTAAATGGTGCAAGGGATAGAATTCTATATTTCTGAGTATGAAAATTCTGTTTCAGAATTCAATGGTTCTAGGTATTAAAATTCTGTTTTTCAGTATAATATGACTCTTGATATTAGAATTCTACGTTTCAGAAATCTGTGCTTCCAAGTATTTAAAATCTCTTACAGAATTCTGTGAGTTTGAGCATTAGAATTTCGTTTTCAGAATTCAATTGATTCTTGGCATTGGTATTCATCGTGCTATTTTATGTTGCCCTTTATCATCCTGCTGAGACTAAAGATGTCAACAAACTCAGAGATGATTCTGTCTCTAACATCATCATGATGATATTAATATATCTCACCTTATCTGCGATATCCCTGGCAAGTTTATCAAGCTTGGAGCCAGCATCTGCAATCTTCTTGGCAGCATTGATCACATCCATGGTTGTCTTTAGTGGTCCTTTACCTCTGCAAAAGATGCACAAGAAGACCGTGTAGTAAACAAGTAAACAACTCATTAATAGCAACTACTTTACTGACAGATCATTACAACCATATTCCCATTTTCAACCATTTTATTTTTATACATGCAAACAACTAGTGGAATGCTCCCTGAGAATAATACAAAGTATTCCACCATGCCCCAAACTGGCTGAACTGAGATTTTGTTTGTTTCAGATATTTTTGCAAGTTGACAGTTTTTCTAAAGTTGTTGCATCGTATTCAAATTTGTCAAATTGATTATTAGATATGATTATTGTAAAGAGACTGTGTTGGCAATGTGTTCATGTTCAGTACATATTAATACAAAGGGGAGATTTTATTTAAATTGAGGGGTGGGGAGAGGGGGGGTATTTCTTATGTTTTTGACAAATTCGGAAGGTTTCTACAGTTCTCATAATTTACTTAATCTGAAGTATGCAACTGTTTCATAGAGGTGTGGGTCCTCCCTCCTTTTGGAAAATAATTCAGATATGCTTTGAAAAAAAAAGAACTTTTCTTATCCGATCTTTCGGTACAATACAGTTGGGAGAAGATCGATGCAAGAATTGAAAGGTAGCAGTGCGTGCATCATGTGTGGCTATCCTCCAAATATCAGAAATATCCCTGCATCCAACAAGATACTCAGACACTCAGAGAAACCTCCCAGGAAAGAGCTTTGGTGGCATATCCACAGGGGAAAGGGAAGAAGGGGGAGGGGGGGTGGGGAGGAGGAAACAAGAGGCAAGGCCATCTCTTGTTTTGTTCATACCTGGTGAAATCTGTCATTTCCATCATGATCATACACATCTGTCTGGCCAGGATGATGATGTCGTTGCCGCTGTCATCCCACTTAGCAACCTCTTGGTCCAGTTTAGCTTTCTCGATTCTAAACAGCTCCACCTGTTCTAGAATCTTCTCTCTCTCTTCATCTGGTAGTTTTCTCATCATGGCCTGATGAAGGAAAGAAATAATGAACAATTTAATTTAATTTAATGATGGTGAAGAATGGTAGTTTTCTCATCATGGCCTGATGAAGGAAAGAAATAATGAACAATTTAATTTAATATAATTTAATGATGGTGAAGAATGGTAGTTTTCTCATCTTGGCCTGATGAAGGAAAGAAACAATGAACAATTTAATTTAATTAATCATGGTGAAGAATGATATCATAAGAGACGAATGTGGTACTACAAGGTAGCCTGCCCTCACCCGCTACTCAGTAACATGAATCCACATACCACAACGTTTATCCATCATTTACTTTCTTTGGAGTTTAAGTGTTTAAACGCTAAGGGTGTCAACCTCATGCACACACACCCACACAAGCAGATGTGTTTTACTTGTATTCAGACCGAGGACCCCATTGTTTTTTCCATAGTTCAAATCCACGTTCCCTTACATTAACAATACCCCATAACAATAGAATTCTTTCGAGGAAGTGGTGATTCTTTAGAAATCACATCCGAGGACCTGGAATACTTTTGTTCAAGTCCTCAGTCAGAATACAAAACAAGTGCACACACACACACAGGTTCACAAGAGATCAGTTTCTTACCTTTCTGTGTGTTACAGCATATCTAAATTACGAGAAACAGTTAAGTGGGAAACACAAGCAGCTGCTTGACGTTTAATATGCTACTCACCCTGGAGGTTACTCCTTCCGGTAGGTTTTCCTCCGCCTCGGTATGGTAACTCGCTAAACGGAGAAACAAATTTTAACAAACAGAAAATCATCAGTTACACTACCATCTTTGTCATCAACTCAAGTAAGACTTTCGTAACAGAAACTTACGTTTATTTTTCCACTTTTGTACCAGAACTGAACACATTTATAAACATTTCAAACAGGTTTAGGAATAAAATGTTCTAGTTTTGTTTAATAATTTCTGTTTCTCATGCCATCATGGATCACTCGGGATTAAACTTAGTCACAACTTGACTATTGTAAATTTGTCAGTAACAAATATAACAACAATGAAGAAGAGGAATTCTAAATACAACAGCTTCCATAAAAATTTAAGTTTACACAAAATGTTTTTGAAAAACGTTTTTGGCCTCAACAGAAAGATGTAATTCATGAGACCAAATGTTAAACCACATGGATAGCATATGATTATCCTTAAAAAAAAGAATGCATATGGAAAAAAATGACAGTAATGTAATGTTTACAGTGTGTGAAATGTCCCCCCCCCCCCCCCAAGGGTACTCTGTTGTTTATATGAAGTTGAAAAACATGTTTGGGTTCAGTTATTAGAATTTATACAACAATGGATTAACATTTAGGCCTGCACTAAGAAGCTGACCACATTATTAAATGTGGCCTTAAAGGAGCATTTCTGATAAAATAAATACCTACTGAAATTGTCCTAGCCATTTTTTATTTTTTTTTATTTTGGGTTTTGACAAATCAAGACTGAAATTCTACCTAAAGCCATCCTTTATACACCAAATGAACCCCTGGAAAAATATCAAATTTACATTATTGGTAATAATGAAAATTAAATAAACCATACAAGGTGCAATGTTGAAGATTACAGTAGTAACACAAAGGAAATAAAAATCCAGCTTACATTTACTCCTGTTATCGTAAGGCTGCTGTTCATATTCTTCACTATCTGATTCAATCTCATCCAATGGCTACAAAGAAACAGAATGAAAAGGGTATAAAATATTTAAGAAGATCATGTAAAAATCCATGCAAATAGCAATTGATCAGCAAGAATGACATAAATATTTGAAGGAAAGTAAAAATGTATTTCATAAATGAGGAGACTATATTTACATTGCTGATATATGCCAGGCTTGTAGCGAGCCTGTAAAATATTTGTCATTAACTTCTACTGTAAACTCTGGGTTAATAGAAACTAGTACAAGAATATATACTCATACTTGCGATTACAGTCTTGTACTCATAAATGGTACTCATAAATGGTACTCACACCAACGAGAATTCTACTAGTACTTGTACTCATCTTGTTTATACTGGTACTAAAAGTCGAGTACATTTTCTGATAGATTACTAATGGATACTGAATATAGCATTGAATTTATAAGGTGTAACTAATACAGCACAAACGTTACAAAAAGGAATCTAACACACTTTCCTGCAGGTGACTGGGAAGCAGAGTGAAATTGTCACAGGGCTGATGTTTAGATGAGTACACTTTCATACAGACTTGGGTAATCATTCTTGCCACTTGAGGCATTCTGTAAACACTGAACTAACTGAAGTTGAGTTTCCCTACAGGCCTTAATATTGATGTAGAACCTATTCAGATGTACCAGCAGCTAAGCTTTCTTGACACTACTTTATGTGAATTTTCTAATGTATCAAATGGACAGCACAATGCTGAGATATAATATTTCATCTGATCCATAACGCTTTTCCGGTGAACAATCATCGACATGTCCCGTCATTATGAGACCTGTCCACAAGAATCAACCCTAACGATGGCCTCCCACACCAGTATCTTCCATCCATTTAATAACATCTACAGTACTTCTCACATACGCCTCTACCCCCACCCCCCCCCCCACACACATGTACCATTCCCGTTTGTATTAGCTTTTCAAACCATTCTAAATTAGAGACAAGAGGTTTACATTCTCACCCTAATCATAAGCACTGTCCTCCCACACCAATATCTTCCATCCATTTAATAACTTCTACAGTACTTCTCACATACGCCTCTACCCCCACCCCCCCCCCCCACACACATGTACCATTCCCGTTTGTATTAGCTTTTCAAACCATTCTAAATTAGAGACAAGAGGTTTAGATTCTCACCCTAATCATAAGCACTGTCCTCCCACACCAGTATCTTCCATCCATTAATAACTTCTACAGTACTTCTCACATATGCCTCTACTACCACCCCCCCCCCCCCCCCACACACACACATATACCATTCCCGTTTGCATTAGCTTTTCAAACCATTCTAAATTAGAGACAAGAGGTTTAGATTCTCACCCTAATCATAAGCACTGTCCTCCCACACCAATATCTTCCATCCATTTAATAACTTCTACAGTACTTCTCACACACGTCTCTACCCCCACGCCCCCCCCCCCCCACACACACATGTACCATTCACGTTTGCATTAGCTTTTCAAACCATTCTAAATTAGAGACAAAGAGTTTTAGATTCTCACCCTAATCATAAGCACTGTCCTCCTAATCTCCCTAACCCCATCATAGACCATCCTGGAAGCATCGATGAACTCGTTGTCGTCTGGGTCTCGAGGTGGTTCCATTGTGAGAGCCTGGATGGCAACATCCACCATCCCAGAAAAGTTTGGGATAACTGTACAAGAGGGTAAACATCATAAATCTCTTTAATATAATTGACAGTAATTGTTTTTTTTCCTTCTCTCTCACAGTCTCTGAAATGCTACTTTTTCAGATATTTGTCATCTTTTAATGAATTAACTACATACATGAGAATAGATATCAGGGTTCCTATATATTAGCAATTTTCGACCTGTCATCAAAACTCAAACTAAGTTTACCTATGACCAATTGTCTGAAGAATTTTGGGCAAATAATGAAGCATTGTTAACAAACAGGATATAGTGTACAAAGTAGCTATTCATGTCATTGTTCTCACAACAAAAGTTGGTTGGGTTCCTACTAAATGTAGACATTACAAGGGCACAAGGATGTGTTACCAACCATCCAAATACCACTCTGAAAATCATTAAAACGTTTAAATTGCGACCATTATGAACTAAAGGGGCATATAACAGAATACCAATCGAAAGGTTTCAATCAAGCACAACAATAAAACTATGAGTAACGCTTCTTAGAATGGTGAGGTTATATTGAGGTCAAATTTGTAAACTGTTTTAATGGAATATGAACAACCTTTCTGTGATATGTAAGATACCTATGCACTAAATCTCCTATAGAAATATTCTAGTGGCTTGAATTCATTGTCTATCAAAAATTAGTGGAAATTTTCTAAACGTTCAGATCGAAACACAAAACCTTCTAGCATTCTGTATCATGGCGATAGAAATTCTTTCAAAT
This sequence comes from Apostichopus japonicus, assembly GCF_037975245.1. Taxonomy (NCBI): domain Eukaryota; kingdom Metazoa; phylum Echinodermata; class Holothuroidea; order Aspidochirotida; family Stichopodidae; genus Apostichopus; species Apostichopus japonicus. Next base: position 13,309,591 of record NC_092565.1, read on the forward strand.
TTGGTGAAATTTTTATGACTGAATTTGGTCGATAATTGAGTTAGTAATATATCATCGCAGCATTTGAGCTGACATGTTTCTTGTTTATCTTCATTTCTTCTTTTTGTGTAAATCAATTATCCACTTTGGAAAAGTATATTCTTACAAACAAGTAACATATATCCGAGGAATTCTCCATGTAGACAACATTGAAAAACTTGGTACACATTGCAAATGTATTACATGGACAATTCAACAACAACAACATTGTAATAGGAAACAAATTAAAAGGCTCTCGAAGGAACTTTGCCATGACGACATCACAGACCAATTACTATGATCAACTTCCAAAAGTAAAGAATGGGGGATATCTGGTGAAAATAGTTTACTTTCAAACGACCAGCTCCAGAATCAGAAACCCGATATTGAAAGTTTTTGACAATATTTGACAAATATTGACAATATTGAGGGTTTGAACTAACTTTACAGTGTTTCCTCTTACCTAAACAAAAGTCTCACTTTGTCTGCCAAGGAATATTCTTACTAAAGTCCATCACAAAGTCCTATGAGTAATTTTATGAACATTTTGATAGATAGTTTTTGGCAGTCAAGGATACTTAGTCCAATCAGGACAGGAGTGAGGAGAGGGCCTTGGGGTGGTAGGTGCCATTGTCGGTGTTTATCATTGCGGCTCTTACGAAAATAAATGTATACATCAAGAAATTGTAGAAATATGAGACCTTGTTCTTTTAAGATCAGTACGGCATCACTGACTTTGTCGGTGTATAGTCCAGGCTCATAGTTTAACATTTCGGCATCGACCACGGCACAGATGCGGGCGGAGCGTCCCTGGATGTTAGCTGCCGTACGGTCCAAGGATTCTGGATTCTGAGTCTGCAGAGCCATTACACACTGGTTTACGTCTTCCAATATGTGACCCTCTGTATAAGAAAACGAGAGAGAAGGAAAGGTTTCAGAGTGGAGAGAGGGAGAGAGTAGGATTCTTTGGATGACATTACGGTAGTAATCTGATCTCTATGGTATTTTCTATCATGTGTAAAAGTAAGTTGGCCTGACGTTTCGATCCTAGCAGGATCTTCTTCAAAGGCTAAATGACAAGTAACAGTAACAGAAGGGACAAAAGCATGCACAGAATACACATAGGTTAATGAGCAATAAGCAGTTTCCTAACAGGTTTTATTTTATTTATTTTGTATTTTCTATAGGACATCACAATGTTGACGAGCGTCATCCATTAACAGACGAGCGTGGAGAGAATCGGAATGTTTACATTGTAAAGTTTGGATGATAACAGCAGCGAACAAAGATAAATCGGTTGTCACCCAGTCCAGAGGAATAAATATATTTACATACTTGAGTTATTGAAATCATAATATAAAAATATTTCAATTCTAAGAAATATCAGGTAGCATAAAGCATCATAAAACAAGTTGAACAAAAAATTGCAAAACCTTTCCAATAAAGTTTACAGCTTACCTGACACTGCCAGGAAATCATCGATGGTTGTGATGTCATCGACTGCTTCGGTGAGCAGCTTGACCGTTGCCTCCCATTGGTCCTTGAAGACGTCCATGTTGTCGAGCGCAGCCTTACTGCGGGGCCGAGCGGCCAGCGTTCTGGCTGCATTTATCACCTGTAGTGAAAGTGAAAAGTGAAGCATTTTCACATTTGTAAATAAAATGTCTCTCCTTAATAAAGAGTGGCATAAAACCGAATGGTCAGAATAGAATTCTGCAGAAGGATACACATTTTCTCCATTATTTCTACAATAGTTTTATAATCCAAATAGATTTCTGATTCTTCAGTGGTACTCCTACAACCTTAGTGGTATCTTGAAAATATATCTTGAAAATATTAGAAGAATGATGTACAATAATGACACGAACATTAATAACATTACAAGAAAACAAACGATAACATTAACACTGGGGAATAGTGGTCTTACCTGAGGGCAAAGAGTATCTATCTGAGCAGCCGCCATCCTCACCATCTTAACTCCTTCTTCATCACTAGACATGGAACATGCCAGGTTAGCAACCTGTGAAGGACACCAAACCAAATGCAAATATTGATAAATAATAACAACATATGCTTCACCTAAATGCTAGTTTTGGTTTAGACTGTTAAGCATACCAACAAATCGAACCAATACATATCTATAAAATATGCTTTGCCTAAATCCTAGATAAGGTTTACAACCCAGGGATAGCAGTCAGCTAACAATAATGTACAAATTTACTTTGTACCAAATTTGCAATGACTACATTTACATAGAACATATGCTTCAACCTGGTAATCGATACAATTGACGGCTCATGTGTACTGGAAAGGCACAGGGATGGGGAAGGGGGGGGGGAGGAATTAAAATCAAGAATATTTGGCTCACCTCAATAAGTTTATTGGCATGTTCCTGGAATATTTTAGCATACTCCTCCACTTCTCTCTCGTTGCCACTCTTGGCGGCTTCAATCAAAATCAGAATTGGAACATTGGTCTCCAAGAACGAATCTGACACGTGGTCCACGACAGCTTTGCGAAGCTAAGAAAAAACAGATGAGCCGCGAATGCATTTGGTGACAGTTTGCCAAGTAACACTCTAAACTGAAAAAAGACACCTTATCCCACTAATGGTGTACTAAAGGGTGTATGATGTGAAACGTCTTCAGAAGAAGAGCTAGTTTTGTTTGAAAGCTCTAACAGAAGACCGACACTTTCTTGGACTATCGATATATCTTAAAGCTGCTACATGCTGCACAATTTAAAGCATTACAGACGGAGACTATTTCGAATCAAGGTTTGACAAACATTTTGCAAACAGAAAGTTCAGACATGACATTACAAACTTGGGAATCAAACCCTGAATCATAATTTCAGGATCTTTGACGGTCACTCTAACATCCACTCCAACACCCAGTGTTATATTCACTTTAGCAGTCACTTTAACTACAGCAGCAACTCTCAAATCTCTCAAACATCCATTCTTAAAAAGCCACTGACAACCACCCCAATAGCTCCTCTAACTGCCCCTCTAAAAATCACTTTAACAGCTATACAAACAGCCGTCCTAACAGCCACAGTTACAACTCATATGTCTTACCTGTCTTCGCAAGTCTTTGGTTTTCTTGTACATTTTATCAATTGCATCGTCCAGTGGATCACTCCTTTCCTTGCCAGCATGGGCCTGAAAACAATCAACACATAACATCAAGGTAAATATTGTTTCGTCAATTGAGCAAGTTTCAAAATAATTTTTCCAAAGGCATCCCATTGATTCGAAGGGGTAGTAACGGCGAGCCATATTCATGTTCTTCATATGCTTCACATGCTCACAAACTACATGATATCTTCTTGGTTGGATTGTAAATTCTGCTCCGGAGAGGAGACTGTTCCTTACCTAAGAACCATATCCACTGATTTTACATCATTTACTTTTTCCTTTGAGCTTTTGCACTTGGATGAGCTCTTTCTCATCTGTTTAACAATTTTCTATCTAATTATACTTTAACTTCCATCAACTCAGTATTTGCAAATGGTGACACAAATAACCTTACTTAATAATGTACTGCAGCTGTTCTGCACAAAGTTATACAGGAAGAATTTTAAAAAAAGAGGAGAAAAATCAAAACAAGATAAATATTTCTTTTGTTGCAACTGTAGAATCTTTATCAACAGCTACATGCTATTAACAGTCATGTAATGGGGCCTCTAAACACACATCCCCTCTCCTCCCCCATGACAAAATCCCTCCAAGGCCAATAGACATCTCTGAAACTTTCCATAAAGCAATACAAACTTTCTATTTAAAAGATTAGTCCAGAGGTTTCAATCTTTACTACAAATAACTCCAAAAAATGCAAGACAACACTTCATCAAAGCATCCTGACATTACAAAGTAACCTCAACAGTCAACCCCCACCCCCTCATAAATGTTTAGTAATACAAACATGACTTATTTACATATTTATTTATTGTTACAATGCTATTTTCTCTCAACCAGTTAGTCAGATATGCATATATATGCTTGTAGTGATGTTTTGCATATTTTTCTTTTATCTATCATTTGTATGACAAACCTCTGGACTAGTCTTAAAATAAGAGGGGGGAGAGGCAGGGCATAATGGTGCCTTAGGGTGCACTAGAGAGTGTTGATCTAGCTTTATCATTAACTGTAATACTATTCTCACGATCACAGTCCTGAATACCTACACAGTTCATGTATTCCGATAACAGATCTTGTAACGCCTGTCTGACGGCGTTACATTCCGCCACAATCTTCTCCCTGCGGTTATCTCTCGTGCAGGACGAGTCCGCCATGATAGCGGCACCACTGATGATGCTTTCCAATCTCTCCTCCAGGGACGGACGAGTCCGAACCTCGTTGTACTCCAATGGATTCATCATCACGCTTCTCTGCGGTACCGATCAATAATAAAAAAGAAAAACAATTTGCAAATTAACATTTGGTCTTTGGTATTTTTTGATACTGTTATTATTATTTTTGAAAGATTATGCAGAACAAATTTCATCTTTACTAAGGATGACTTAAGGGATATAAATAACAACGCATCTCACTTTTCTTGCCAGTAAATTCTTTGAAAAAAAAAGTTTGTCATTTTTCTGGATTTGCTTACAACTGACAATGTTACATGATTATCTTAACATGAACAATCTCTTCTGTTCACTATAAAAAATTGTTTTTTATATCATTACAGGACTTCTCCCTCTTGTTTTTTGTTTAAATTTTAAAGTTTCTCCATTTCTGAATCAAAGTTTGAGAATATCAAGCAGCATACATGTAATGTTTCTATATGAAATTTAATGCAAAAAAGTTTTAGTCTGATATGCTATATACCAAACAATAACTATCACTAGACATCAGGTCACATGCAAGACTTCATACTTTTTTATTCATTTCCTTTTCGCTATTTCTCAATATTTTTCCGAATTATTTTGTGTATTGATCAGTTGTTATGTGTCAGACAGATATGAAATACTTGTAATTTCACTCATATGGAATCTATCGGCACGTCCTTCATCCTGATATATCTATTGTTTTCAAATACTCAAAGTAGTGATCTCGCATATCATTTCATCCTACAACGAGATATTTGAGCCAGTCACTCATTAATGAGACACATTTTGAAAATATAGAATTTCTAAAAATTCCACAAGGACTGTGCTGTAACCGGTAAACAAGAATTTCGATCACTTACGTCAAATCCGTCGAGTGCTGCTATCAATTCTCCAGCGCCCTCAATATTCATATCTGGCTGAGAGGCACCGGTTGCCTGGGTTACGTTGGAGATTGTATTCATGGCATCTTCCATCTGCTGGAAGACAAAGTCTCGATTCTCCCGAGCTGCGGGAACGTCTGGATGGCGTAGGTAGGCCTGGGAAGGGATGAATTACTAATTAGCTAACGCCTTCATGTGTGAGACACGGATCATTGATATGTTTTACTGTACTTTTTAAGGTAACAAACAGAGGGACTCTTGAGACTAATGTGCTATGAGGGAGATTGAATTTAAATCACATCAATTTTTTGACAGTGACACTGTAAAGGAGTATCATTCAGAATATCAAAAAAAGATGAATTGTTTGACGATTACAAAAATGGAAAGGTAACAAAAAAACTGCCAAGTTACAGATAGTTTCATCAATATAAAGTGATATGAACATTGTCCCTTAGCTTTTTTCCAACACAAATAGTCAAATTAACTCCATTATGCTAATATTCTCAGGCTACTGTTGTGAAGGTTCCAAATAAACCTTTCCAAAAATAAACCTTCCAAAGAAAGAAGTTTCCAAATAAACTGGTTATCCTGTGACATGTTTGGTTGTTGCTTAACTATTTAAGCTTGACCAGGAGAGCAACAAAGATATCTGACTGTTTGGTATATACAGCATTTAGGAAATTCATTTGAATTATATGTTCAAAAGTAGCACAAAGATGAAAAGTATTATTGAAGATTGTCATTCAATGACATGTCACATGGGACCAAACACTAATAATACCTAATGGAAATTATTCCAAATACCTGCTGTAGAGGATGACTCTCTCTCTCCTCACTGTGCATTGAGAACCAAAGGTCATTGGCAAAACCGTATAAAGCTTTTAGGTCATAAACTTGGCTGTTAAATTAGAAAATATTAGTCATTTCTTAGAACCACTAAGAACATTTACAAGAAACAGTAACTATGATCCTAGTAGACTCTTATACTTCTCGCATTCCCCCTCCCCATCCTCCTTCCCACCTAGCTTACTTACCTTTGAAGATGTGAAGAGCATAGCACTGTGTTTACGAAGATCTGCTCTAGCGGCTGCCATTTCATCACGTCTTCTGGGGTCTTTCAAATCCTGAGAAATGGAAAAAACACAGAAAATCCATGAAAAATGACAATGGAGGGAACTCCTTTCTATGGTTTTTACAACTATCAAAAAATATGTCACAACAGAAAGGGTTAATTCACACTGCCTTGTGTCGAGGCAGTGTGTAGCCAACTTTGGACTAAACTTACATTTTGTCTTCTACCAGAGAGTTCATTGAACTCCATCATGTTCCTTCCAAAAGCCTTGAAGTTGCCGACAAGTTCGTGCTGGTCCCTGGACTGCTTGATCCTCTCCAAGTCATCTTCAACCTGCAGGAAAGAAAATAGTAAGGATAAATAGCAGAAGCACATCAATGGGTTTCAAACAGTGATACAGTGTGTTAGTGTATTAAGCTAAATGCCTCAATGTTCAGCAGTAGATGGGGAACAGCCCAGCCACCAGGCAAGTTCCCACTTTTCTCTTGCCAAGAGGGAATAGGGGTTTTTTGGAGGGTATATTCATAAGTTCAGCAGTAGATTGGGAACAGCCCAGCCACCAGGCAAGTTCCCACTTTAATAACCTTACAAAACATTTTCATAATCAAACGGTTAACTCTACCCGTTACTCACATCCATCAAAGTCCTCAGGAGGAGATGTACGTCCACCATGTCAGCTAGAATCAGGAGCCTCGTAACTGCCGACAAAAGTGCCCGGGCCGCCCTCACCATGGCCCCACGCTTCATGGATGAGCAAGGGTCGTCTGCAAATTCTGATGAGGCTTCTCTCATCTCTTCACCTACGACACGGAGACAAATAGCAAAACAGAAGAAACTGTAATTTCTCCACACACTGAAGTGAATCATTTTCTGTTAACTACTGTTGTACGGTATGTAAGATGTTGACAACTAACTTCCAAGGAAGCAGACTTCTTTTTGCATCAGTGTCAAACAACACTTCCAGTTTTCATCTTTCTTCATGTGAAATCTTACTTACCCTTTAAATATGAGAAGATCATCAATTATAGTGGCTTGACTAGCTACACAGACTTAGATGCCAGCAGCTAGCAAGCACTAAAGAGCAGCGAGACTTTAAAAACTTAAGACAATTTTGGTTTTCAAATGCTTTAAAAAGTTGGTTTTCCAATTTAATCCTTGGGTACCATGTCGTTTTTTAATCAAACCCTGAATCCATTCTGAAGCATATTTGCTTCAATGGGGTATTTATCAATTTATCTCTGGTTAAAAACTAGTACTGACCAGTTTGCTTGACTTCATCAACAGCTTTGAGAAGTTCTGCCTTTATCTCCGGAATCTCTGGTGCAATCTCCTCCCCCTTTTCAACAAACTTCTCGGTCGCTTTGATGACGGCTGCTACTAGCACGTGGGCTTTCTTGGACCGACCTTTCTTCATGTTAGACGTGCGAGTGTTGACGAGGGTGGTGACCTTTGTTGGAAGGGAAGACGATAAACCTTTGACACGTTTTAATCAACCACCAAATTAAAACAAAAGGATGGAAGACAATAACTTCTACTCATGTACACATTCCAGGATCAATGTTATCTCATGAAGTTAATTTCTAAGCATTGTGTGAGAATGTCACATTTTACCGTTGAAATTCACCGGAATAATTGTCAGAAAGTCAATTATATTCAAATTCCAATATAGCATTTTATTGTCTGCCTAAAACCATTTGACCTTATTGAGGTATTATATTCTCTTTATCTTCACAATCCTTGTTGTCTGCAAAAAATTGAAGGGCAAAAACCACAAATACCCTCTTACTGTGTACTTTTAGCAATCATTAATATTGCAAGGAGATAACATGCCTGGAATATAGAAACAAATGTGTGTAAGTATGGAGCTATTTTAATGCCATCAGGTACACAGTCCACTGTGAGACATATACCACCATGTAGAGACATATCATTATTTTCCTAAATCCTACCATTGGGATAATATTACGGGAAACATTCATTACAAACACAACAAAGATTCCTACTTCTTATATCACACATGCTCTGCAGATCTGTCTGCCACAACAGTGAGGACATTTAGGTTAACAACAGACAATACCTGCGTAACCAAGGGCTCTAATGTCTTCTCTACAGAGAAGGTCCTTATCTCCAGATTCTTTGGGTCCCATTGTAAGGTTAATGTCCCTGTTGGAGTAACAGTGGCAGTAGTTGCCATGTTAGCTGGCGATGTGCTCTATTTTCTTATCAGCAGTCACCTTCACCTATTTGAGAAAATCATAAATAAAAGGAATAAGTGAAGTATGATTAAGGCAAATGTAACACACAGGCTACACCTCAAAGGGCACCAAAGTTTGCAAGAAGAAAGGTCCAGAAAATGTCTGGATTTTGTCAATTTGATTATGATGGCAAAATTCCACAAAAAAGTAAAGATTTACACGTTATCAGATTTAAAATGATGAAGATAACAAAAGTAGGCTGTATATTAAAACTGATGACCAGGTTACTGACTATAGTGTAAGTATAAGGTTTTAATACAAATTTAAAATTTGCTGATAGTCTTGATCATCTGAAAAGAAAAAAAACCCAACAAAGTTGATCGTCTGAGCATTTCGTGTATTAACCTATATACACAGGCACTGTTGCATGTACCTGGCCTACAAACATAGGAAAAACATAGAATTGTCCATACTTTGAGAGGAGTGTAGGTCATTTCAAGTGTTATTATGAACCTTAAGGTCATAGTGACACAACTTTGGCATTTGATTGTATAATGAGGAATGATTAGGACATGTAAAAACATTTATGATTATCTACTGGTTGTAACCACACATAAAACACAACACCAATGTACTCTTAAATAATTCCACAGTTCACAAATGCTGTGTGATTTCATGGCAAATTTTTTATGGATTTTTTTCGGTTGCCCCTTGGACAAGAGGTCTTACGTTTGGTTGTTTGAATAGCTACTTGAGTTGTCTGAAAAAAGGAACTCACTATTGCCTAGGCTTAGTGAAACTCTCCTTTGGGTGGATCATAGGTCGAACAATATTTTTTATATTATGTAGGGTGATGCAAATTTCTCATGTTACGTTTTTGAGGAATTTGATTTAAACAACTAGTAAGTAGCCAGATGACCACCAAAGCTGATTTTGGCTGACAAAACAGAAATCTGATCATCTCGGAAACTGAATAAAAATAAAAATAATTGCCTAGAGGCCATTAAGGTCTTTAGTGCTTATAATATATGTGGCATGCTCGTGTGAGAATGATACCTTGCTAGATATGTAATTTACGATGCTACTTTTCTCATGTTATTATACTATCATCTATTTCATGAGAGTGTCATTTTGAACCCAGCAGACTGTAGATAGCCTAGGCATGTAAAACTTACTTAGGCTATGTATTCCAAAATGACGACCAAACATGGCTAAAACAGATACCGAAATATAAAGAAAATCTATATTGTATTTTGTGCCACTGCCATGAAATATTTCACCCATACACAAGAATGATGTGGTAACTCATGCCCAATGTTAGGAAAATATTAATTATTATGTCCTTAGGCTAAATATTTAATCTCATTCTGATGAATCATAACAAACCATGGCTGGAATCAGGAGAGCAAAATTATGATGAGAGACCATCATTACCATATCATTTAGAAGAACATTTGTACAATTCTCTTAGAATGGTGAAATTAGTGTTGGCTATACTACCCTATGCCAAATACAACACCATAGGAGAACCTAGGCCAGGTCTATCAAAGTTGGTATTACTGAGTATAGCCTATGCCTATAAGTTGTAAGTATAACATCGGTTAGGCTAAACTACAGGCTACAGCAGAGTCATATATGGCTCAGAACTACATTAGCTTAGCCTACACTACAGTAATTCTATCTTACTGTAGTAGGACTATGCGGTTATGACATAATTTTTGATTGCCAGCCTAATACTAGGTGAGATCAGCATGGTCCATAAAACGAGTGTTATCAATAAAGACTTACAAACACTTTTCTATTCGAATCAAGCCTTCAGAAAGAAAAATCTCTTCCCTATGTCGAATCTATTCTCAACTTCACATTCGGTGTTTGTGTTTATTTTGAACAACCACTGCACTGTCCAAACCGTACCGTACACCGGTACATTGTCATTGTTGACTCATTGTGGGTGTCGACATTTTTTGCCCTTCCAAATTCAAATTTCCTAATGACACTTTCAGGATAAAAAGAATATTTGTAATTTTCGTGCTTATACTCTTTCCTTCTTATATTTAAAATATCATCTGCCATACTTACTCAAATGGAACTTAATTTATAACTCTCTAAATCTTGAATTTCGACGTTACTCACGGGGAGGAAAACGGAACAGCTCTTACATTCCTGCAATACCGAATGAATATATCATAGCGTCAAACGGAACATAATCAATGTATGGTACGCCATTTGAGAAAAAATCCCGTTGTGGGCAGGTGGGTTTCTTTTTCCGCTAAGGTATATTACCCTGACCACTTACAAAGCTTTTCACTGGCAATAATCAACAGACGGCAAAGCCAAACCATCGCCTTTTCCCTTCTTCATTTGGTTGCACAAGTGATACAAGACAAAGCTACTTTAGTTTGCGATGTAAAATGAAGGCAAGCATTTCCATTTTGCCGTATAATATAGTGCCTTATACTCTACAAAAAAATACAAAAAAAAAAAGACACACATACATACAAATGCAATCATATCTTCTATTTTTAAGCAGGATTTATTTATTATTATTGATGAATAAATTTAACAGTTTAATCAAAATCAATACTAGTCCAGTCAGGTGGGATTTCTTGCACACCATAAAGGGCAAGGGCGGCGGAACCGGGGGGGGGCACAGGGGGCACGTGCCCCCCCCACTTTTCCTCAGGTTAAAAATGTGCCCTTTTTCTACATAAAAATTCAGGTGTCTCAAGTTAGCAAGAGGCCAGGGAACCAGAATGAACACTCGGGAAGGGCCGTTTCCGGCCATCTGAGGGGTTTATAAAACCAAAAATTTTCTTGTACGCTCCGCGCCAACCGATGGTGGCGCTCCGCTCAGATAGTCGTGCATACAACGTTGCAAATCCTGGCTACGCCCCTGACTTTTAATGAATTTCTGTGGGTCAAACTCAAAGCTATTTCGAATGGAAAAAAAATTGGTTAAGATATTAACAAGAAATAAACTCTAATTCGGAAGATTCCTTCATTAGCAACTAGCATGATTTCACCTCATTTTGTCTCAAAAGAAAACTAGTTCCTTGTTTCCCAATTTGCACATTGGATATTGCAGTGCTAGTATGCATATTTTCCTTGAGGGGGGGGGGGGGGGGGGCGGGACGTTGATGGAGTGATGTGTATACGCAAATAAGTTAATACAATAAGAGTTATCAAGGGTACTAAATATAAGGCTGCATCAGTCCAATCGAATTTCTGCAAAGTGCCCTTTGATGTCGGTGCCCCCCCCCCCCCCCCAGATTAAAAGTGCTTCCGCCGCCCTTGATAAAGGGGCTTGAATGGCTATACTTGTACTACACATCTACAGTATGAATATTTACAATATAACATGTATTCCGTCAAGGGAGTCATTACGGCTTGATTGTTTGAGGCAACTATTGACTCGGGTATATATTTTGACCTGAATTTACTTCACTAATCTGTTGACTGAACTTGATTTATTGATGAATAAATTTAACAGTTTAATCAAAATCAATACTGCTCCAGTCAGGTGACTTGGATAATATCGTCGATAACTTGACTGAACTTGTGACTTCGTCGACCTCATTTTGATTCGACTTGTGGAGCTATTCAATGGAGACTATATTCACAACACTGACTTTCAGGCTGTATAATGTAACATCACACGTTTATTTCTTGTGTCAAAGCTTAAATCAATGCAAGTTATATATGATACCCTAGTCTTGGGATTTCTGAGGAAAAGTTATACAATGATATAACTTAATATGTATCGAGATCCCATTCATTTTGAGCAAATTGGCATTCGGCATTTCGAAGGAAGTAACCGTGGAGCCCATAACAACAACACTAAAGAAAACATGCGTTGGATATGTCTATCGTAAATACCAACTCGTGAACTTGAATTTCTGTCGAAAAATGCCCTGTACGTCATTACACAACAAAACTGGTGACAATTTTGTAATATCTGTTGCTTGAAAACTTTCACAATCACACACGTAAACATAAAACAATTTTGGGTATTTCCTTTCAATATCTTGATAACGAAAACGCAGTGTACGGTTTCCACACTATATATAAACTATTCACCATTTCCTTTGATCAAGTGAACATCTTCATATCATTGGGTTGTATCATACCAGGGAGCTGCTACTCCAACCATGGAAGTATTACATTTCAATTCACAGGGTGAAAGTATAGTAAGCCCAATACAACGGTCTGAAAAGAACTCCTATTGTTCGCCTGCCACGAGTCAATGGCGACTAGTATATGATTTCATGTTTCACGTCAGCGCATTTAAATATTTACATATAGCTAGCCACACCTACTATTCGTACGTGAATCCCCTTCCAATGGTTAGCTTCCTATACCCCCCCCCCCCCCCGCTATATAGTCATACGCCGTACTTTATAATAGCCTATACTGTTCATCAGCTCATGACGTTAACAATAACTGAAATAAAAATAAATAAAATCTTTTCTCCACCACTCCTCACAGGCAAGGTGAGATGGTAACAACACTTAATGTTTTCCGGGGTCATCGCATTGAAATATGAAATAAGTGGCCACACCTTCAATACACTTTGAGAGTCCCCACCCACAATAGCTTCCTTTCAACCACCCTAGGTTCATATACCGTACCGTCAGGTTGAGTACACTGTGTATATATAACTGTAACACTAGAAAGGTTTCACTCATCACCCCCCCCCCCCTTCACGTCACTACCTCTCTCTCTCCATATATGGCATATCATGGACGATTCGTGTCGATATTGGGCACTCGGAGTGGGGGGGGGGGTGTGGTGGGGTATATTACAATTATTGTGCCATTTGACCATTTCGTATTGATTGATTTTCATTGTATCCATGGTCATCTGTCGTTCATGTCGTCGTTCAGTAATTGTGTCCACCCTAACAATTTTTCGTTTTGTAGATGATGCGATGGCACAAATGGAACATTTGTCATCTCACAATATCGACTATTTTATATCCAAACTTTCTACTACATTTTCAAAATTACTACTTTAAAATAAACATTTTGACATGCTCCTCAAATTTTCGATCTTGTTACTATACAGTTCGACTATTTTATCTGAAAATTTCGAAAGTTTGACCAACTTTATGTCTAAATGTCCGAATTTCGAGAACAAAATATCGGAAATTCGTTGAATAATAAGATATTTACCCCCCTCCCCCTCCCCCTTCACTTCATTGCCTGGCCCTCTGTTTGTAGTAAACGAGTTGCAGAAGTACACTCCTGCACACCCCCATAAAACATTTTAAAGTGAGACGACAGGTCATGTGTTCCAGTACGACAATATACAGGAACGAACTTGGTTTAGCCTCAGAAACAACATTGAGGAGAAATAATGGACATTACTGAGTTTATATTGATTGAGTTAGTTGACGTACCATTTATAACTTTGAAACTATCTTCTGTTAGCTTTATATGTTTGTATCCTCTTTTGGTTTTACAGAGGATAATTAATTAGGCTATTCTCCCGCTCGGTTTACTCAACTTTAATTTGAACTGAAGTAATCACTGCTAAGCAGAAATGTTCTTCAGAGATCATATCAATCTGGCACCAAGTACGGTCAGAACGGGAACATGGTTTTCAAGTCCCATGAAGAGTATAATAACAATGGAATAATTAACTGGTAAAATTTTGTGTTGCAGTTTTGAAGACTTTGAAAGTTAGCTGTTAAGAATTACTATGATTCTTGTGTACAAAAACTGTAATACATCTTTGGACTTTGGACTTTTGGACTTATAGCAATTTGATAATTTTGCATTGCATCTTGAGATGCGATACTGAAGAAATTATTTCTTGATTATATGATTGTTATAACGACAAAGTCTTTGAAAATCACTGAATGCAACCTAAATCATATATACCTTCAAAGAGGCATCATAAATACATCAGAGTTGTCATATTAATCATATAATTATAAAAACCTAATAATTGCAATTTCGATAGTCAAGCTTTAAAACAGCAACCCAAGATACTGCTTGGACAGGAAATGTGAAGCGTTTTTGTTTTGTCATCGAAGTGGCCAGTCCACTTATGTAGGTAATGTGAACATAACAATGGTTTATCTAGAATGCAAAACCATTATTCCATGGGAAAGAAAACATAATCTCTAGTCAACTAGAATTCAGCCGACAAGCATACTCTTTACCATTATTAGTCGACAAGTGTTTTCAGTTTGGCGGTCAATGTAACGGACCTTTGGACTACTTTCTCTGAGTAAAAAGTATAGTGTGCCACCCGTGATAATATAAAAGTGACCGATATGTGACCAAACACGTTCTAGGACTGGCGCCATGAGCTGCCGCCTGGTTCCAACAGTCAGAAAATAATATCTACGCTGGCGCAGTCTCAGTACTTACGTACCTGTAGTAATCTTTCATTGTACTGATATTGACATGAACGAGACCGAACAGTAACTGTATGCGGTTGATAAATTATTCGCACATTGGCTTACTATACTGCACTGTGCCAAGGATAATTCACCTGTGCATAGACCACAAGTAAGATTTGCTCGCAACTTTTGGATCTCCAGCACGAAACCTTTGCGAATTGTCATATGATAATATGATTGATTTATTCAGGTGTAGCTTTTAACAGATATCACATATCAACATGGATGACACAAAAATACAAGCAGACTTACCAGGTAGGCGTTTGTTATTTGATAATATTTAATATATTAAGAACATCTAACTTTACTTGTATTATACTATTGTATAGGATACAATACTAGTCTAGAGTAGCCTCTAAGTTTTACCCAAAATAACGTTAGGCTACTTTGTAAGATTGAAAGCGATCACAGTGGTATATTACTGTCTGTAATAATAATATTTCTTAGTGCTGGTACAGTAACTTTAATTATTGTGTAAACCTGTCAAGGCTTTACGTTGGTAATTGAAGACATCATTACTTGCTTGGAAGTTGGATCAGATGTAAGTTGTAACCTAAAAGAAAGTTAGATTACAGTGGGACAAGTTCAACTGAGAACTTAAGCCTGGGACACTTAGAAGTTAGATATATGCTATATCCTAGTAGTATATATATGCTAAATTCTGATTGCTTTTTCTGTCAAACTTGCATTCAGTGAATCAAAAATAAATATGTCTCTACCATGTTGTACAAACATATATATGAGAAATAAATTTGAAATTGATATATCAAGCAACACCTGTAGGCTTAGCTAGAGTTGAAAAGAAGAATATAAAAAAGTTTAGAGGATACAGACAGTTAAAACTGCTCACCAGTGTTCAAATGCATCTAGGCATAAAACTGCTTGCAGTTGCAGTTTTAAAGTGAAGTAAGATTGGTTACTTTTATAAGACAATAGTCCTTATCACTTGATAAAAAAAGAAACTCTTCCATGGCTAGCGATTGTCTATATCTGCTCTGTGATTTCCTTTTTAGAAATTAGCCAAAACTGTTTAGTTTCCCAGGGTTTAAATAGTTTTTAGATAGGAAATGCCTAATTTGATACTTGTACACCATTTTAAATAGTCTGCAATTAAACGCAGGATTCATTTTGCTGTCAAGTGTTCTGTATAATTCAGTAAAAATTGACACAGTTTACGAAGCATCTGTACTTCGACCATATTAATTCATTTACTAAAAGCAAGATAAAGGATTCATGATGAAAATGAAAACGTGAAGTTTCAGCCAATAAATAGAAGTAATTCAGGGAATAATTAAGTGCTTAAATATCAGTATGAGGTTTATTAATTTTTGCTTTTTAAACATAAAATAAAGGAAATGATTTGGTGTTATACATAACATGTACAAGCTGCTACAGTATACATAAATGTATATTTGTGAAGTAGGTTTGCCCATTTTGTTTCACATTATGCTATGCAATATCTGTGTAAGTATACCCTTAGTTCCAATTGGCATTGTGTCTTTGAACATTTTTTTGTTTTTGATTTTGATACTTGTTCCCTACTGTACAGCTCCAAATCTATCCACAAAGTGTATACATATGAGGTCAAGCAGTTAAATAAGTTATCATATCCTTATCCTAAACTTATGTAAAAGAAAACATTGGTACCTTCACTGTCAAAATTATATTTTACAATATCCTAGTTATAGTGGTACACTTACAGGTAGCTAGAACATGTCTACTTTTACACAGGGTACCAACATCGTCCCCAAGGCCTACAAATGCTGAATCTGCCACAACATCTCCATATTTAGGAGTGTTAGCTCAGTGGTTAACGCCGGTGCCTTTCAATCATAAGGTCTCCGTTTTGAGTCACTTCCAGATTAATGTATATATGTCGTCCAGTTACAGAGTTGTTGACAATTGGCAATTCATAATCATGGACGTTAAATATGAATGTAAGAGACTGACTTCGGTCAGCTTGTGGCTTTGATAAGCCAATGATGGCTCCTGCTTGCAGGATCTAAAATACAAATAAATACATTTACAATAGAAGCTATGCACATGGAAATTCAAACTACTAAGTGATATATTATGCTGATATTAGTCCTGCTGGTACTTTATGTTAGTTAATAAATATAGGTGGAGGCGAGAGAGAGAGAGAGAGAGGGGGGGGGGGGTGTTTACTGGACAAACAGGCAGATTGTCAACTTTTGGATCAAGTCTCATTCAGATGCTATTTCCCACCTGGGTACCATTAGCACTGGTGATTAGGACTAACAGCTAAAGTTATGACCTAGGTTTCTCATTAGAATTCTGTCATATTGTTAGAGATTAGGATTTCCAGAGCATACCAGAGCCCCATACCTCATATATGAACCTAGTCCTAACCACCAGTACCAGCACACCACAAATTATAATAAGCTAAGTAGAGAATCAAGTAAGTAGTTTTCCTGTAAACCATATTTAAAAAACAAAACCACAAATTCTAATTCCAAATCCCATCCCATCCAAATCCCACAAACTGAGTACACAAGTTGTTAACAAGCCCATTCCTGTTATGTGGCATTCTAATTATGAGGAGGAAATATACAAATACTATTGCAGAAAATTTCCTCTTTGATGTTTGTAATGTTTTCCTTCGTCAGGAAGCGTTTAATTATTCCACCTAATTGTTGAACTTAAAAGATAATCATGCTGTTCATGGAGAAGAAGAAACGACTTCTGATGTGTTACATAATATAAACATGATTATTCCTGTTCGTTATCAATTTTTAAGTGAATGAAAAGCAGAAAATTGATTGGGAAATTTTCGACAATGGAAAAGAACAAAGAAATTTAGGGCTAGAAAGAGATTCGAACCAGTGACCTCTTGGTTACAACCCCAGCACTCTACCAACTGAATTCTACCAAATGAGCTTGTAACCCAGAAACCACTGGTGCAAATCCCCTTCTAGCCATAATTTGTTTTTCTCTTTTCCATTTAATAATGTTAAAAGTAAATGATGTTTTGATTCTAAACAAAAACAAATGCAGAGAGTTTATCTCTTGCGGCTCTTTCGCCCCCACTGCCCTTTGTACTGTCTAATCTTGTTGACTATTAAAAATTAAGTTGTTTGTGGGTTCATCTGTCTGTTGTAGTATGCCCTTAGTCTGTTTTTGCCACAGTACGCCTTTGAAGAAATTCCTGCTAGGATTGAAATGTCACGCCATATATACACGACTTTGTCAGAACGATACAAGAATTTGTGTAACAAATAACAACTCAAAGGGAAAACAGCAAACATGACATTTATTCTCTAATTGGCCCAATTCTCTAAATCTCATTTTTGTGAGTCCACAGAGGGTTTATCTAATGTCTTGATCAGAAATTTAAATTGAAGCTAATAGAACGTTATAAACTCAAGTTTCAAAACCTACATTTGTGATAATTTTAGCTGTGCATGGGGCAAAATGGGATTGACAAGCATTACAGTACCTATGGTGTAGTGGTTATGCGAGAGTAGTATGAGAAGGGTCAAAGTCAATAGCCCATTTTCAGGTCTTTCACTGAACAGATATTGAAAATGTATGTTTGTGTTATTTTTAGTTCTTGAATTATTAGACATTCACTATAAAAAACGAGATATAAAATTATACAGTATCATAAAATAGTAACCAAATTGGAAATTCATAGCAGAACGAATTTTAACTTGTGACATATGAAGATTGTCCACAACCAGAATTGATTAATTTTAATTAAGTAGTTTTCTCTTAACTGACACCTCAATTTTGTAGTTCTTGTCAGAATTATTATATGTAGAATTGAACAACCAGTGCAAATGCACCAACTTTCAGAAATGCTTGGTAAGTCACCTTGTGAGACTAGGAGTTCCATTTCCAATGACAAGTGTAAGTTGAAATAGACATTTTGAATCCTAATAGTATACAGATCAGAAGGGTAATGTGCCAAGCGTAACAAGTGGGTGCACATGTCATACATAAAGTATGCTCAACCCAGTCATCATATCATATGATACCTAGAAGGATCAGAAATTTGAGTGAGAAATTTGGAGCTTATATAAAAGTGGACAGGATGTAGAAAAAGTACAAGGATAGAATTGTTGCTTTCCAACTAGTTAAAATGATCGTAAAGTCTTTAAAACTAGCTTGAATGGTGTAATAATATTTTTTTGACAAGTTCCATAAATTGACATGTCATTCATTGTATACATTTTAGAAATATACAGAAAATGTCATTTCTGTGATAGAATTTGGATGCCCCGCCCACATTTGCCTCTTGCATATTCAGAGTTGCTAGAAGAGGCACTACTGTACCAGTTACTACATACACTACTGTACAAGTGAAGGAAAACAAAATATTCACAGTCAAGTATGCGACAAGATCATTTTGTAGTTAAATACTTTAAATAATTAAGGTACTTGTACACATTTATACAAATCACTGATATTAATATTAATGAGTGGGCGGAGCCAAGTGTGGCAGGTTGCACTATTAAATCTATGCAGCTATGCAATAGCAGTTTGGAAGGACTATGGTTAAAATGATTATGAGTGCTTACACTGTAGACTTCAATATATAAATATTTCCATACCAGTATATTATCATGTAATTGGTAGAATTAGATCCTTAAGCATAAAATGTAATCCAGCTGTGAATTTAGGTAAATAATAAAGAATTTAATTAGGTAATACTGTACATTTGATAGAAGACAGTAGATATACATGATGCTTGTTACAAGCTATATTATGTGTGCTATTTGATCATAATAGTCATTTTTGTTGTCTTGTGGGAATGTGTAAAGCTGGGGTAGTTGGTGGGTGGGGGTGGAAATAGGCTGAGAATAGGGTGTAATAGCACCCTAGCAATGATGGTGTAAATTAAGTTTGATTTCCATGCTTGCTGTCATTTACTTTGTGGTAATGGTTTGACTTATTTATTCAATGCATCATCGTGCACAACATTACTTATGATCAGAGGTATGACATGTATGGGGAGGGGGTGGGGGAGGAGGGAGGGGGAGGATGGCAGAGGAGACTGGAGATTATTGCCCATTGATTTGTCAATGTATTCATTAACTACTTTGAAAACTTGTTGTACTTTTAAAATTTCATAACTGATGTTTATCTTTTGCTTACTGTATGTTTAAATTTTTAGTTGGACTAGAAAATTTTAATAGGATGTGTGGATAGAGAGATGACAGATTTGCCTTGGGTACATCAAACAGAATTTCCAACTTCTATTGCATCTATTACTTCCTTGTAAACAGCCGTTAATGTTCCATTTTGCTCTGAGAATGCAGCAAAAAAAAGTCATATAGATTCTATAATGTGCCAACAAATCTATCATTACAGTACTTTATGTATGTAGGAGATTTTATTCGAAATCAATACATCAGGCTTCTTTCTGTCTGTGGTTCGTTCAACTTTGTCTAGATAGTTGAGACTGTGGGCGTATTGTACCGTAGAATAGTAAGGTAGAGATGATTGTATTCGCAAGCTATGAGTTGTGCTTCAAGGCAGGCAAACCACAGCTTCCATGAAAATGTGAACCGGCATAAAAGAAATCCTTCTTCCTCTGGCTTTTAAAAGCAATCTTATCCAAAAAGCTTCTTACGTTCGTGCAAAAAAGAATCTCTCTGTCAGTCTGAGGTTCCCTCTCAAGGCATGGCATAAGACCAGAAATAATTTCTTCATCACTTACTTTGCGAAATGTTCTTATAACCTTGGGGATTTAAGTATTAAAAGAAATCTTTACAAAAGTAGAGAATATTCAGGAAAAGCTGTGATATTATACTATAAACACTTCTGATATAAACATATATTTCCTATTAAAAGTGCCTTTTAAAATTCTCTAGTAACCAAATGTGCTTGAATTCCAGCTCATCCTTATGATGATCATTTCAGTTTGTAGTGAAATATGGATCTGTGAATCCAAGAGGTAAATATGTTGTTTTAACATACTAAAGTTCAATGTTATACATACATGTATGTTAGTGAAATACATGGCTGATAGTATATTGAATGCAGATTTATAGGTGATCTGGTCAAACAAAATTATTTATCATAATTTGTATTATATTATACATAGCAGTGTATAAATTTAAGAAATTTGAAGTGGTTGTCCCCAGGACAACCAGCTCACCAATTTATGGTTGTCCTGCTGAAATTTTGGTCGTCCTGTTAAGCTATAGTAATTTATCTTCAGAAAAAAAAATCCTAAGAAACCATGAATGTTGAGCGATTTCATGTATTCTAGATCAAATTCTGTGTTTATTTTCTAATAATGCTGACTGTAGCAAAGATTGTGTACATTAGTTAGGTACATGATGTTTTGCTGCAGGGCGTAACGATACAATAACCACGTGGTATCCTGTAGGTGCGTCATAGTACTGGTCTAGTGTTTCAGTTTCAGTAATGCTATTTGCGAAAAAAAGTTTGCCTCCCAGGGACGCAAGCCCCCGAAAAAGTTTGTGTCCTGTAAAAAAAGCTTGCGTCCCGATCGAACACCAGTTACGTTTATTGTATGACCTACTGTACTATTACTAGTGTAGTATCAGTGCCTATACTTTGTGAATGTCATACACAATATTACAGGGCAGATGGCTCAGTGTCTTAGCTTCGGTGTTTGACAGGGGCGGCCCGGCCGACTCCTCCTTTCGCCCACCCTGACGTTTTAAAAAAATACCCCCAGCCCCCTCCTTCATCCGCCCTTGTACTTCCCTACTCGCCAACTCTGTAGTAGCTCCATGCTTTGACCTTGCAGCGCATCCAACAGCCAACTATTCAAAATCACTGTACCTACAGTGTGCATATCTCTCGCTAAATTCCACACTGTACTACTGCAATTACATAGGCCTGTTCAAACTTCATTTTCAACTACACTTGCGCAAATCTTTAAAATCTGATCCAACATTTATCCTGGGTTCTTTGCAAACAATCATCTGTGCGAAAATTACAGTATATGGCCTATGTGAATAGATTTTTACGCAATGTCGATAAAAAAAATACAGAAGTAAGTTTACACACGAATGTTACGAATGTCAAAATAAACTTTTCTGAAGCACTTGGTCAATTGAGCCGCGAAAAAGTTTGCAACAGAAACTACTGTGGTATGAATGCACATTTCACATTAGCAACTCTTATTGCAGAGAAAAGAAACATTCTGTGAGATAAAATATCCTTTCCGGATCAGATGTAAGCTTCCCACAAAACTCATAACATTTTCTGATCAAAACAATGATTAAAATATTACGTGATAGTCTCAGAAACAATTCAAGTGCATCTTCGTACCAGCAGTGATTGTTGTCAAAATGTACATTACAAATATGAGACAAGGCCTAACGTTATGATATTTGAGTGCACATATATGATAGCCTTTACCACAAACTTTGTTATCTCTACACAAAGGAAAGTAAACGTTGCAAGTAATTGTTGTTAAACAACTTACTTCTTGTTCATTGAGCACTGAAAATTCAAGAATGTTTGCAAACAATCGGTAGGGACTATTAGCCAATAAATCATGGGAATCTTGGTAAAGCATCATTGTCTATTTTTAGCATGAAAATATCTGTAATGAAGTTTTGGTAACCCTGTACCTTGCAGTTGATTGTTATGATATATTTATTTTCAAACAAATTTAATGATCTGTAGGAGTTGGAGAACTTTTGGTTCTTGTCAGAAGAAGTTGTGGTTTTTTTAAAAGACATAATGAAAGATGTTCCTTCAAAAATGTGTTTTGTTATGTTTTCCGTTGACCTAGTTGTGAGTGTGTACTTGGTGTTCGTTTCTAAAAAAATGTGGTGGATGGGCGGGGTCTTTGTCCGTGGGGTTAAACCTGAACTCTGATTGGCCTTTGTTGACAAACGGACGGAACAGAAAATACCATGAAGCTTGGTTTGAGTGGTCCATGTCAATGTGAGGGCTTGGCCTTCCTACGTACTGTATATTATTTATTAGATGAAGGCGGAGTTTGGAATGAGTTTCTTCTTATTTGAAATGTCATTTTAAGTTTTTGGTTTCACGCTTGTTTCCGTGTCTTTTTCCGTTTGTTTCACGGAACATTAACCAGCCTTTTTGAAAGTTTTTGGTTGTCCGCCGGGCAACCAGTACTTCACGATTTGACAAGTTTTGGTTGTCCGGCAGGTAATTTGGTCGTCTCGGACGACCGGACGACCGCTAAATTTACACACTGCATAGGGAGGTGATAAGTGGCACAACCACCATTTTTTGTGCTTGAGCAATGAGAATATGTGTCTTCTAGGGAAGTGGTCTAAGTGGAGGGGTGGCCCCTCCACTTTGAGAAAGTTTGGTAACATGGAGGATGCTTGGATGCAAAATGATGCAATATATTTTTGCATTTATTGAAACGATGTCGAAGAATTTTTCAACTGCTTAGGTTGTACCGCGTATACATGTATGTACAGTATACTGTATAAATGTACTGTGTATGATAAATGTTTGAATAATCTGTCTGCCAGTGGGAAGGAGAGAGAGAGAGGTGGGGAGGGGGGGGGGGAGGGGGAGGAGGATTTGCTGATCCCTACTGGATTTTAATCAGAAATATACTTGGTTGTGCCCCTAGCAGGGATCTGGACAATATTAATTTCTGTTATGTATTCATTTTCATTTGTTGTCAGCCAAGCATTAGACTACGGTGTAGTTAGTACTAGAAATAGAAATTTAAAACATTTACATCAGCTCTTACTGATAAAATTCAGGAGCTAATTTTGGATGTGTGAGTGCACTATTTAAAAGGTTTTGTTTTATAAATTTTAACAAAATTTAACATGATGTGCAAGGCACCTTTACATCAGCAGTACATACTGTAACTAATTTGATTTGTTTAGAAAATATCAATTTCAATATGTAAGACTTTTGTTCAAAGTTTAGCAATTTTAGAATGTTTTCAATATACATATATTTTTTTTGGGGGGGGGGGGGGGATAAGGATGACCTCTAAGCATCTGCTGTAACGTCAATGCAACAAACCATGTAATTGTACAGATCGTACTGTTCAAATTCATAAAGTTATCATTGAAAATGATATCAGCTGTTGGCCTTAATAGCAAACTGAATGTGTGATTGACCCATGGATCCCTGCAAACTAGAAATTCATATTGTGTGCAAAGTTGCCTGTTTAATTGAAAACAACCACCCGCAGATCTGCATGTTAATTTTGTTTTTCCATGATTTAGATCCGTCTATAATCATCTAGCTTCATCATAGATCGACAGCCATCTACCGTTACAGTATGAATAGATATCAATTTCCTGTCTCTGGGTGGATTTCCTGTTAAAGATTAATAGGCTCACAAACAAAACAGGCTGTTGTTGAAATTTGACCACCTCTTGAAGGATGAAGATGTTTTGAATTTCGTTCTTTGCAATACATCAAGTTTGCAACACAATCCTGCCATTTTTTGCGGAAAATTAAATTTAAAGTTATCTTCCTGAGGATATGGGCGTTTGAAAGTTGGAAAAAAATAAATGCTGCCGAGAGGCAGAAGTTTTGGCTGATACCATCTGGTATTCTTATGTTTGTCAAAAACAGGTCATGAATATTGAGGGATCCTCAAATTTTTGAAATGCAATAACTTCATCTCACAAACAAGGAAGGTGACTAGTTCTGCACACTCAATAGGAACTAAAGCTAAGTCTCCAAAGTGGTAATATACAGTACTTGCTCTCTAAGGTCCTGTAAAAGTTTTGTTTAATTTTTCTAATGAATGTTTGAAATTGACAGATTTCTTGCTGTGAAGCAACTGAATTGCAATGAAAGACTGTCTTTCTCCACTAATTCTGTCCATATAGAACAATAAAGATATGAATATCAATGTAAACTAACCAGAGACATGCTGAAAGTGAGTTTCAGTCTCCAAAGAAACATGGCCATAAATTTGAGTATTTTCTCAAATAATTTGGGAATCATGATGACAACGGTTCCTCGAAAAGGTGTTTAAGCGTGCTAAAATTGCCGAAAATATTTCATTTGTAGCCAGCTGCCTCATCTGTTTCCCTGGAGCAGGATATGGCCATAATTGGACATAATTGGCAAGTGTTGCAACTGAAATTATGATGAAATTAGACAATAAAATATGATTTTTGCAGTAAAAATGTCTGTTGAGGTTAGATCCCGATCAGTGACCATCTTTTGACATTCTGACAATATTTGGGACCTGGGAGCAATTAACTAATGACCTTTAAGTTAAATAATATTTAAAAGTTGTTGCTTTTATCTATCAGCTGTAGTTTGGATGCAGTGTATCCTCAACTTCAAGTTTGCTCAATTTTGATCCAATGATTGCCAACAATCATATTCCTCCTACAGCAACTCCTACGAAAGAGAGACGACGATCTCGTACCAATTCCAGGGTCCATTTCCCGGAAGATGTACACGACTCTCAAATCCAAGCATCTCACGAATACAACGCAATGATAGACGTCAACCTGGGCTTTTTACAGACGCATCATATTTACGAGGTTCAGTTCACCGTACGGGATTCTGTGACAGGTCCAGTCACCGCCTCCATCGACCGTCAAGTTATTGTGAAGTCAATAGAGGCCTTCCCGACACAAGATGGTAAGTGTTTTTTTTTCCTTTTTTGAATGTTTCAAGTACATTACGACACAAGACAGGAATATATTTCAAACTTGTCTCAATTGTCCGTCTCAAATTCTTTTCTTCAAAGTATCGATAGTCAAAAGAGGTGTAAGGTGGGTGTTTTTTTGCTTTTTTTTGAGTGTTTACTTCAAAAGATGTTCAGTACTCACATGACACTGACAAATATTTCTGAGAATTTGATCTGATTGGAATATAAAACTTTTCAAAGGTATGGCCATATTGTACAGTAGCTGGTGCCATTTGTAACATAATAATCCTTGCCTTAAAAGAAAAAGGAGTTTCCAAGATGGTTCCATTTGATGTCACAACTGATGTCTACAAAATTTAGAGCAAACATGTTAAATCAAACAAACATCTGCACGAGTATATGACCACACTTTCACAGTAGTGTTATCTAGCCTAGAACGTACTTATCATGTAACAACTGAGGCTAAAGTTATTATTGTTAGCAAATCTATTTGAAAACAAACATGTGTTGTGACTTACACCCACCTGCATTGTAATTGCAGCTCTGTTTAGCATTTTACATTGGTCACAAAGTCTGAGCACTTTTATCTATAACCTTTGAAGTGTACTTCTCAAAATGAATGTTTTTTGCACCAAGTTATCAAGTAATCACAGCAAGTTTTATATTGTATTCCTTGCTTACTTGTCTTGATACTCTCGTTATGAACTCTGACCTACCAAGCCAATCGTGCTCTCCAGACATGTCCAAAATTAATAACGGTACCGTTAGTTGATCACAATTCACAAGTACTTAGTACATAAAATTTCTTTTGGAAGATATTTTCCCTAGGTATTAAGTCAAGCTGATGTTTGAAGCAATTCAGCCTGGGGGTGTCTAAAGAATTTGTGTTCATTCGGCTAAGTTGCACAAACTTGTGGAACCTTGAACTAGTCGATCCCACTGTGCGTCTGTATGCAAATTTATCGGGGGTGTTTGCGTGCTTTTGAGTGATCATGTCAAATTGATTCAGAGCTTGTATGTTTTAGTACAGATTATGCACAGGAGGACCAATATGATAGCACCCTCTGTAGGAACCAGAAAGCCTCCATTATTAACGTTTTTGATACAATTGCACTCTCTCAGCCAACTACCTTCTGCGGCTTCAAAGCAGTTCAATTGTTGTTTTCCAGACATATTCTTTCCTTCCTTGTTTTGACAGCGAGACTCTTCAATAAACACAGTTGATCCACAATGTCTCCAGTTCATTGCTTATATTCAAGTCTAAATTTAGAATGTTTTTGTAAAATCTATTCTATTTTTAGTTAATTTCACGTAACTTTTCGTATACTGTACCATATATACTTATTTTTACAGTGCTGTGCATTTTTAGTGCACCATTGTGTAGTTTAAGTTTATACATTATTTGTGAGGTTGGTTGGGCGGTTCTCTCTGTGTTTATTGCATTCGATTAAATTTGGCCATGCAGGTAATGTCTTCAAGTGTGCACTGGACATAGGTCTCAGCTGACCAGTGTTCTATGGTGCAATTATGGCAGATGACCTGCCATAGCGGCAGCTGACTTGCCATGATGGCAACTGACTTATCATCATGGCAGATGACTTATCATAATGGCAGCTGACTTGCCATCACGGCAGCCAACTTGCCATCACGGCAGCTGACTTGCCATGATGGCAGCTGACCTGCCATCACAACAGCTGACCTGCCATCACAACAACTGACCTGCCATCATGGGGCAACCGACTTATCATCATGGCAGCCGACTTGCCGTTATGGCAGCTGACTTTATATCTTTATTTTCCTTTTGATAAATTTCTGGGCAGACCCATGGAGTTACTTTACTAAAACCCGATTTAGAATTGCCGGATCCAAAGGGAACATAACTGTTTCTGAAACTTGGCACATTCTACAGAACAATTTAAAGCAGTGGATGTATTTATTTTCAGTCAGGTGAAATGGTGGTGAAAATGTCCAAAATATTCATTACAGAAGTTGCAAAGATGTTTTGAGCTGTTCTAATGTTCGTGACAGAAAAACCATTCAGCAGTTGTTTCTATGATTAATCTTGTCTTCTTGTGCTGTAGTTTTCCTTGAAGTGTGACACATTGTAGAATATTTGTTACTCTATAAATCTATAAGTCCTAGCTACCAGGTTCATGGCATTCTCAAAATGCAAATCATTCGTTTGAGCAAAGCCATATCCTCTGTGGATTAACAATTTATACCTCTCAGTGTAAACCGAAGACATCAATTTAACACTTTAAGGGTAAACCTGTCATGATGAGGATGATATTTATGATGCAGCATTCCCCTGCTTCTCAGATCTTTTAATACCTTTTCTTTTTTCCGCAAACTTAAAAAATAATCCATATGTCTCAACGATGGAACATGCTACATACTGTAGAGACAGTTTTGATCGAGTGGCTCCGAAATTGATAACGTAGCAAATTTATAAAATATCAGTCTCTGTCAACAGAACATCTCTGTAAGGGTCATTTAGTGAGACCTCAACCATGGATGCTAGAAAGACAAATATAACAATAATAAATATCTTTTGATTGTTACTAGAGGATTGTGAACAATCTGAGGAGGCCATCCCCCCACCCTCCCGACCCCCTAAAAGTCTTATGGACAGCCAGTAGAGCATGTCACTCCAGAAACCAAAAATATATTACTCGCCATCGCAAATCGTCATGCATCTCGTCGCTACCAAACCATTCCATTGTTGGTATGAAACAATTGTAAATCATGTCTAAATTATCAATTTTTACTAAATTTGAACATGATTACAATGAGTTCTTGACTGAGTTGATTATAGGAGCTGTAACGTTACTATGAGATTTTAGTATCGTAAAGCATCGAAAAGAAATTGACCAAAAGTCAACTCAATGTCCTGCATTTAAAGGCTCAGTATTTAAACAAAATTAATCTATTTCATTACAAGCAGTAAATCAACTTTAATCAGGAGTCTATAATCCAGTTCGCAGCGCTCTGAAAATTATGTTCAATGGTGACTTTATGCACAAAATTAATTTTGATAAGCTGTAGCCTATTAATTAATAACCCAAGTCTGCTACCATCAGTTCATACTTCACTTTCAATTTGAATTGAGAAATGTCGCTTCAAACATTTGAAACTCATCTAATAACAGTGGAACTGGACTTTACTTTCTCTGTATTAAACACATGTTCTAAGGTCAGTTGTAACTCATTTGTAACACAAAACACAATGGGAGAGGGAGGGGGTGGGTACAGGGTGGGTACAGGGTGTGGGGGAGACAAGACTTTTATGGTCTTGTATGTTATGTTTGCAATTCATTACAAACTTGTCAAGGAAAATTGGGGTTGAATGTCATTCAGGAGATTTCTGACATTGTTAATAAAGAGAAGTTAAAGAACGTGTTTTGGTAGAGGCTAGAGCTATTAGTATTTATCAAAGAATGTAATTAACGTTAACATTTACTGTAGGCCTGTGTGGAGGAGTATCAATTAAAGAAGCTCTCCAGATTTTTTGTACATGTTTCAAAAGGTGAACATCTTAAAATCGGAGGGATAACTATCGAAACATCACTTTAAATGTTTCACTCAAATTTTTCTTCTCTCTTGTACTACAGTATGACATGTACATCAAGACTTAACATTCTGCCTTAAAAACTAGATCCTTTAAACACGGAGAGCAAATTAGACGATGCAGTAACTTTGCCATTTAACAGTGGCTTTTAAGGTCTATGTTCCATGCTCGGTCTATCAAACTAGATTATCATTCAGTAAGCTGAGGCCCCCAGGTTGAGGAAGGGATTTCCAACATCATGTAATCATGTGGATTTTATTCTGCCCAAACCAAACGTTTTACCTTTTTCAGGTGTAGATCAGTTTACAACATGTACGTCTGTTCGTGATGTCAAAGAAACTTCAGCCTAGAGGAACATAATTATGTATTCTCCTTTTTTTTTTGTATGAGTGACAATACAGTGCCTGTCAGTGTTAAAATTATACAATACTGATGTTGTGTTGACTGCTGTTTTCAGATGGAAATTAATGCTCTGTTTAAACTGTCTCAGGTAAATCGATGGTGAGAATACATTTAACTCCCCATTTGAAAGTTTATAGACCAGACCGTATTTATGGGAATGAGTGATAAACAGGGGAATGACCTTCCCATACCGCGGTCCTTTAGTAGAGGTACAGTAATTATTGTGCCATTTCTGTAATGGCAGCATGGCAAAGACCTATATTCATGCAAGGTCTGAAAATGTTTACAAGATGTGTTTGTTACCACTTTAGGCATCAACCCTGATTTTCAAGTGAGTTTGTAGTAACATCTGCAGGTTTTGAGACAATCTTCACTTTGTTGAAGCAGTTTGTTTTGGACTTGTTCCAAAATTTCACCAAAGATTAGATTAGGTTGTTTTTCTCAAACTTACTCTGTCGGTTGTCTACATATTATGCTGATGTAAGCTATAG
Source organism: Apostichopus japonicus (assembly GCF_037975245.1). NCBI lineage: Eukaryota > Metazoa > Echinodermata > Holothuroidea > Aspidochirotida > Stichopodidae > Apostichopus > Apostichopus japonicus. The sequence goes on from NC_092565.1 coordinate 13,339,531, forward strand.
TTCCTCTGCCAGATTTGATGCAATTTACGTAATATACATCAAACTCCTTCTGAGAGTTATTAAAGTAACATCGCAATTAATTTACCTGCAGTAGGGTACAGACTTGAAGCCAACCAAGTTATGCCAACATGTCTTGTTACTGTAACTCTGTTTCATCTTTGTGTGTGTGGAGTATGTATATCGGTACACATGTACACCAATGAGATTGGTCAAGAAAACATGAATATTCATTAGCTGCATGTCAATGATCAGCCAAGTTGCAACAATTTTTCACTGCTAATACTGTACCACACAATACTGTCCTATCACATCCTTGCTTCAGAGCACACTTACTGACAGTAGGAACAGTTCCTATCCTATTTTCTGATGGAAATTAACATGAAATTGATCTGCTCATATTGTCAGTTCGAGTGTTTTGAAGCATGGCGTGAAAGAACAGTATATTTTGTCTTTAGTGGGTGTCAATGATTGGTTTCATCGTCAGAGTGCCAGGATCACAATTAAGAAATTACTGCTGTCTGTGAAGTCGTATAATTTAGGCTGAAATTTAGAGTACATTGTCTTGTTCTAGAGATTTACTTTGCCTCTCTCTTACAGTGTCTTAATTGAGGCTATATGCACTTGACCATCTGTGTATTAAAGTTTCAGCTCTTCGCCCCCTATGTCGCACATCCGGGACTCTGCTCACTTTCTCCTACAAATTTCTCCACCATTCAGAAAATTAACCTCTCCCAGGATCAGCCAAATGTACTCTTAGCTGCAGATTAATCAGAACTATTATTAACTATTTGAATATTACTAACTCTTTGTCAGCCAAACGACAAGAGCTATGGTTCTCACCATTTGACTGAACAGACAGAATTATTGTTAAAATTGTCAACTTTACAGTAGTTTTTTGAAAAACTTACTTCAATCCGTTTTTAATCAAGTTCTGAATGACAGTGGTCTCAACAATAACCGATACTTAAGCCAACTCAAGAAAATTCTTCAATTTACTTATGCAATTGTGCGACTGTTTTTAACCTTACCAGATGGTATACATTACAGTTGAAAATTATCCCGAATGTCGGAAAAGAAGTCTATTTCTTGCAGACCAAACTTTGTCACTCATTAAAGTTGTTTACTATAAAATGAAGGAAGCATACATATGACATAAAATGGGGTCATAAATTTATGAACTCTGACATGGCAATTGTGTTTAATATTCTTCTATATTTGGGATGTAGGAATAATAATTCCCCCTCATGTTGTAGAAATATCAAACAGTATTTATGCAGTATATCATTTTATACCCCTGAGGGGAAGAGGATGTTTTGTTATATATTTTGAAGACTCTGAGACTGTGACAAAGACAAGGTAAGAAGCAGAAAGGAGGAGCTGTCCGAAAATTACAGGCATGTGTGACAGTCCATCAAAATTACATTAAATAACTGTCAAAAGATGGGGGCTTCTAAATTCTCTTCAAGTTAAAAGAAAAATTGTCAAGGAAAAATTTGCTTTTTTAAGTTTCATTTTATTTTTGATCACTGCTGCTTCATGCATATGAAGTTTAGAATGAAAGAAGACACACTCAGGCTGAGAAACCTTTGATATTTCACGATTCTGTCTTCTAGAAAATTGATGGACATCAAAGTATGAAAAGTTGGAACCTTTGATGGTGACATTTAAAATTCAGCATTGGAAGCATTGGAATGTGTAGAAAAGCTTTGTTCCATGTCTAGCAACCTTTATCAGATATTTTGCATTCAATTGGATTTGGTCACTGTGTATTTTGGGTGGGGGGGGGAGGGTGGATAAGGCAGGGAGGGTGAAGGTGATGAGCAATTTGATTTTGAATTTTTAAGTACAATAATAATGAAACACCTGTTCATTTTTTACTTCTGTGAACCAATTCACTTTGACAACCAAAAACTCCTTTCGCATCCAGCCTTTTGATAAATATCCTCTCTTCTTTGGATAAATTAATGTTCCACAGGACCTTGGTATTTTATTCATTTCTACATGCATACCGTAAGTTTACAGTCCCCTCCCCCCTATCCCTTTCCCCTAATTGCCGCAAAGAAGAAAAGGAAACAAACAAACTAATTGCTTGTCTCAATTTACATGTCATTTTCAAAGAAATATATGATTCCAGAATAATGTGTCTTGAGCTTCTTCCATCTGTTTCTCCATTTTTGATCCTATCAAAAGAGGAATTGTATTTTTCTACAGTACTACAGGACTACAGGACTACAGTACAAGGTACTCTAGCTATGCTTGCTTTCATCATCTTCTGTAGTTTTTGTTTGTGAAAATTCCCAAAATTTAGTGGGTTTGGATATAAACGAGTGACAAGCTTACCAGTCTCCTCACAAAGGTTATACCAATTCGTTCTAGGCACCTTAAAATTAAAAGAATTAAAAAAAAAAAAATTAAAAGTGTGCTGAGTTTGTGAGGAGACAGGTAAGTGAGGAGCAAAGTAATTCTGATGATTTGTAATTTGATTCCTTCTTGTATCCTTGCTTAAAAATTTTCTTGAAAAAAGACGCAATTGTAAATTTTGTCCTTGTGGAAAATTTCAGAGGCCGACCATATAAGCTTGCATCTAATATAGTTAATACAAGTATTATAGGAGGAAATGGAAGCTGCATCTATTTTTGAGTTTTTGGCCCCCCTTTTTGTTTTGTTTTTGTTGTGTCCAAACTTTAGTGCTGTTTATGGACTGGAAAGGTCATTATCAAATCCGGAGTCCTTCCCGAGGGACTTCCACCCTGAAGGACAGATCGATACGTAAAAAATGTTAAATGTGATCTAAGGGATAATATCTCATGAAGTTGTGACATTTCATATTTACTTCCAAGTTGTGAAAGTAGAATTGTTTTTGTCATTTGATCTGTAATGTTGGCAACTCTTTCAGCCATATACAGATTCACTATGGCTATATATTCATTATAAATACTACTCCAGGCCAAAAATAAGAACAACTTAGTGCAAATCATTTTTATTAGTCTACAGTAGTTTGGTTTTTAAGATTATTCACTATCTAAAAGATGCAAAATCTCAGGAATGCTCTTGTATGGCTAACTTGATGTAGACATTAGCTAAGGATACATGAACTCAGGGAGGGTGGACAGGAAGGGTCCTGCAAGTTCAGCACAATGTATGGTGTGGAGTGGAACCAAGGGGGGGGGGGAATAGATGGAATGTCCAAAGTAAGTTTGATGATTTATCCTTTTCATATAATAGTGCAGTCTTGAACAAATTCAATGGAGGGCACTGTCATAATTGTCCAATCTAGTTTCTCAAAACTTGACATGCTGTTTCTATGAGTTTTAGTACCGTAGACATGGAATCACCTTCAGTAGCATAGAGCGGTATTATGAGTTGAGCTCCATACGTTTGTTTGTAAATGTTGAAGAAGAGATTGTTTAAAAATATTTTTCATTTTTTCGAAATTAGTAAATGTCAAACAAAGGGCTTTAAGTACCATCCATAACTGGGGTTCCTCAAACATGCTTTTTCTTTTGGCGAAACTGCACGAAATGAAACTTTGAGAGAATTATCCAGTGCGTCTGGATAGAAAATTCCCTGGAATGTCTGCATGCTTGTCATAGCCATGTACTCCCATACAACTCTGTTATTTTGATTCAGATATTTGTAAATACTACAAGTCACACACATTAGGACCTATAAGACAGCGCCCTCGGCTAGAACCCTGGAGCATCTTATTGTATGTATGTATGTATGTTTGTATGTAGTTTTAGATCCTCCTGCAAGCTTATCAAAGCCACAAGCTGACCGAAGTCAGTCTCTTAGATTCATATTATAACGTCCATGAATATGAATTGTCAATTGTCAACAACTCTGTAACTGGACGACATACTGTACATTAATCTCGGAGTGACTCGAACTTGGGACCTTATGATTGAAAGGCACCGGTGTTAACCACTGAGCTAACACTCCCTAATATTAACATTGATCTCTACTAGATATCCACATATATATTACAACTTTGCTGTAATTTTGATCACAAAGTTGAAACAAACATTATATTTATCTCACCGTATAAAAATCTTATCTAATCCTACAGTACCTCTGAAGGTGTTAGCTAGTATTTGTGATTTTAGCTAGCAATTAAGCTGAGACCCGAAATCACATTGTACTTCCCCGGGCTGTAAAATCGCTCAAGTGCATGCCGTTAATTAAACTCTGCATTTGCAGTCCTATTGATGTCCCTTGCTATCACGGAGTTATAGCAAGGAGTTCCATAACAACTCCCTGGTTACAGCCACCTGAATTTGGTTTTTGAACTATCTGATGGTAACTATGGCGACTTAAGAATAGAATTGTCCATTTTGGACATGTTTGTACCTTACTGTACAGCTGTCCATCCATCAGAGTAATATGTCTATCAGTCGTAAGAAGACAATTCTATCAAGACAGAAGACCTCTGTTCATCGAAACAGAGGCCGAAATAACCCGAAAAAGAATCAAATCGATGGTAATCTAATAATCTTGAATAGCCTGTGTCTCAAGGATCAATACAAAACTTCTCTGAACGTAATGAAACAGAGTAGTAAACAAGTTTAAGCGCTAGCCATTAAAAGTTATTTCCTGGTTTGCTGAAGTTGATTGCCTAGCAAAAACTGTCTGAAATGTTTATGAATCTTTATTAGTCCAAAATATGAATGTTTTTTTAAGGTCTGTGATATTTTGTCAATGCATAGGTCTGGCAACAACAGACTGGACGATGTCGTCAGGCCGCTTTGAACGGCCGAATATGTCTCTGTTTCTCTATATTTGTCAATCATTTACCCATGCAGAAGGGGAAGGAATATTTCTATTCAAAACGATACATTTTAATAATACATAATAATACATAATAATAATACAATTATATAGCACTAAAAACAACTCTTGAAGAGCAACGATCTAAAGCACTAAACAAACAAAAAATCAGTTACAAAGTTTTGTAGAAATTCTGTGTACAGCGAGCTTAGACAGCTAAACAAACATTCCAAAATGTATCAAGGTTTCAAGGATAAATCAACAAGAAAATTAAAAGAGAATAAGTATAATGCTTTTGTGGAGCATTTTCCCAAAAGACACCACTGATGCCCTACTGTGATCGAACTTCCTGGAGTACTTCAAGGTTTATCCAGTCTAAAATATGTAACATTAAATGAACCATATATTTCAAGTTAGGCCGCAGGGAAAAGAGATGGGAGTTCAACTATCGGTGGAGGATATATTTTCTCTCCAATGTAAGTTTCACATTGTTCGTCACAAGAAAATCCTGTCAAACCACAGGAAGTATGAATTTAGTTATATAGTGTACTGCTGTAGTATTGAAGTTCAAAAGAATTGAGGCACATGCTGGGAAAAGTTGCAAAAGTCATTTGAGCTACAATATCACTCATGTTTTAAAGTTAGTGTAGTACAATGGTCCTTTGATGTCAGTGTAACAGAGAACAATCTGTGGCCTCTGAGGCCCTGTAAGCATGATATCTGAAGAGGCTTCAGGTATTAGAGTAATAAAATAAGCAGCTAAATATCTATCATTAATACTTAAAAACATCAATGTATCTTAAAAGATAGGAGGCTTCAGGTATTAGATTAATAAAATATGCAGCTAAATATCTATCATTAATACTTAAAAACATCAATATATATCTTAAGAAAGGAGGCTTCAGGTATTAGATTAATAAAATATGCAGCTAAATATCTATCATTAATACTTAAAAAACTCAATGTATGTCTTAAGAAGGGAGGCTTCAGGTATTAGATTGATAAAATATGCAGCTAAATGCATATCATGGATACATGGAAAACTCAATGCATTTTAAGGTATCTTTGGAATTGATTTGATACACTGTCAATATTGCTTGACAGTAAACTCTAGCTCCAGCTCAAGACCAGCATTTCAAACAATGAGGAAATCTTTCTTGAAATCAAATGTTTCTTGGAATGAAAACATTTCAAATGTTACTACTACTTATAATGAAGAGTGTGAGCATCAACGAGAGTGCTAAGGTTGTGGGGAGACAGGTAAGCGAGGAGCGAAGTAAGTATGACTTGTTAAGTTGGAGATGGGCTGACTGTGAGGGCAGGGATCCACATACCTTTTCACAGAGCAGTGAAAAAATGGTATTTCATCCCTATATTCATCTGCATGACAAAATTTATGTAATTTTGCCATACTTTGGAGAATAAACTTTATGCATTAAGGAAGCTTTTTTCCTAATGTTTGGTTTCATTAGTTTATCCTTAATCTGAACAAATTGGTACATTTTCATCATTCTTTACTTTTAATCTGAACAAGTTGGTATTGCATATACTCATTTATATGTTGCGAACATAAAACTGATAAACCAATTAGAATAACCATTAAAACTTATCATCATGTCTCTTTCATGATTACATCCCTGCCATTTTCAAATTAGATTGTCATATTATAAATGGCATTTTCTGAAAATTAATCTGTTCGAAAAGGAATTTAATAAAAAAATAAATATTTAACTTCATTACCAATCAACCAATCACCTAATCAATCAATCTGTTCTGGTGTCTTGGTATGCATATTTTAACTTCATTAACTCCACTGTGGCTGATCCATCAACAATATCTTCAGCTGCAGTGATTTGTCATTGTGTTCCTTTGCGTTATTAACTCTTCTGCCAGTTGATGCATCTGTAACTCCCCCCCCCCCCCCCCCGCTACTGTTACTTCTGCAAGATTTACTTTGTTCCTCGCTTTCCTGTCTCCCCACAACCTTAGCACCTCATTCTACTTTGCCTAGAATGAAGTGGTAACCTTTTAACACTGTGCACCCTCTATGACCGGCTCCTCGGGTCAATGCCCTTCTCTCTCATTCTACCATGGAAAGTGACAACATCGTGCGGTTTGGGGAGACAGGTAAACTTTTCACTCGTAAATGTCCAAAGCAGTAAGTACTGGAATTTATAAATATCAACACTTGTCCGAGTGACTACCATATAACACTCTGTAGGCTTGAATCAGTCATTTCTTATTTGTTTGTACTTGTGAAGTACATCAATACATTTAATTTATACTTAGATTGCTGTCTGACAAATTACATTATTAAATCGTTACATACCTACAGTACTCTGATGTTTCGTATGTACTGTACATGTATACAAAGTTATCCTCCTTAATGTGATTTGTTAAATCATGATGGTGTGGATGTAGCAACCAGCATATTTTACAGTTCCTATTTGTGTTTCACCGATGCTTTTTCTGGTTTGTGTAACTTGAGATTCACTGCTTAATTCATGTACATAACATAATTTAACTTTAAAAACTCAGTATAAAGTTCACTTAAATGAAATATAAGAGTTAATTTAACCAATCTGGTTTGAAACATTAGTCTTGTTCATACCTTTGTCAATATTTTAATTACTGTCATTGGAATGGTAATATAGTACCGACTCAACCAGCAGAAATGTAAAAGTTTATATTAAAATGCCATACCTATCGTTTATAGCTGTATTCTGCATCAAGTTATTAATTATGCACCATGGCAGCCTAAGGAAATAAATTCCCTTATATGGAAACTGAAATTTTATTAAGTGAATGCCTGAATGCATGCATATTCCTGGCACTGTTAAAATGATTGCCATCAATCTGTATCTATAGGGCAACTCCCCCCCCCCCCCCCCCCACAAAATATGCATTTTATCTATCAGGTGTTGTTTAAGCGTTGAAAGGATGTATTTTTCATATCAAAATCTTGCAATCTGTTGTTGTTCATCAGTTGTATGTATTAAACAGCCTTCAAATAGGATACACTTTGTCATTTAAGGCCTTATTCATGGAGTCCTGAGGATATGGAAGGGTTTTGTTTATGATTCAACAACAAAATTACCTGTTTGATACTTCTCGACAACCTTATAAATGTCAAAACACATAGCTGCGTACAGTTTGTAGACTATTTTATGTTGACATTCAAAAAGTCATTCTGTATTAATCGATGTAGACTTTGCAACTTGAATGAAACCACTATTACTCTCCCTGAAATTGATCTTGGTCTCTCAACCCATGTCAAGTGGAAAATATATAGTGTATGACTGTTCAAGTGCCAGAAGTCGATGTGACTTTTTTAGTAAATAACGGCATTCAATTAGATCATGATTGACACTGTGTCCCTGCATGTAACTAGCTATCAATTTTGACATAATTTATGCGAGGGGAAACATCCATCATTAGCAATTGATTGTGGGTGACTTGCTTTACAAAGTGTAACCTCCAATTAACCCTTGAACATGTTATGAAGACGGCAAGGATACATGTTGTATAATTGCCTAGCTTTGTGAAAAATATATATATGCAGGGAGGTTAACTATGCATGTAGATATGATCGAAATGACCAAGTTAAAAGGAGAAGCAAACCTATGCAACCACATGCAAATCTTACCTTATTTAATCACAATTAAAATGTGATTAAAATAGTCATGTGAACTATATATCGCAAGACAACTATGTGAACTATATATCGCAAGACAACTATAAAGTAATATATTGTTGTAGCTCTTTTTGGGATATATATTTTAAATTCCAAAGTTAGTGTTTTATCTCATAATGCCATTACATGAAATCTATTACTTTAATTGCCTTTGTTTAATCTTGTCATATTTGTGAGGTTTTTGAAGAACAGTAAAACAGAACAGTACATTATAGTAACATGAATGGTAAAAACATAGTAACATGAACGGTAAAAACGTTATAGTTACATGAACCGTAAAAACATTATAGTAACATGCATCATGACTGCATGAACAGCATTTGCAATTTATACTAACACTAAAGAAACTAGATAAAGTAAATAGTTAATAGAGTAAAATCTTATTTGCACCAGTGGCCCAATGCATATTATTCTTTGACTCTTTCAGGTGAAAGTCTTCATTCAGGTTATTTTATCTTTCTCTTTCTTTCCAGTCTGTCTTCACGGTGTGGTTTAGTGTTCATCTTAAGGCTGATATCTCTCAAAGCAGGCAAATTATTAATCTTATCATTTGGGATGGATTTGTTCATCATAACCAGTCAATTACATGGATTAAGTGATGATGGCCTGTATCGGGTTTAGCTGCTCTTTTTATCCTTACAGATTAAATTTCCAAGTACTGGGGACTGCTTGATGATGTCATGTTTAGACTTAGTCAAGTCTTCAATCTGATGTATGAATAGTCACTTAATAGCATGCATATCTCTCAAATGGCCAAATTAATCTTATCTGCTTGGAAGGTCTTTGTTGATCATAAACAATTTTCATCAGATAGATAAAAATGATAATGGTGGAATTTGCTTCTCCATCTCCTGGATGAATTAATACAAATGGTTTGGTATATCTATTGCTCCGAACTCTTCCTGATAAAAATCCTGATCACCGTACAAGTGATCTGGTTGTCACGGAGATCAATGCTATAAGTAATTGCTCTGCCAACTGTCACAGAAATAATGTGTTGTGCTGTATGTACAGAACATGTACATACAGTCAACAGCATAAGTGTTAAGACCGCTGGAGTGTATAAAGTGCTTGTTTTCAGTCACTTGCTCTCTGCAGTAAAAGAAGATATCATGGATGCAATTTCAGTTAAATGGGACCACTCTGGTAGAATGAAAGATCTCTCCCCACCCCACCCCGCTACTCCTCTCTCTCTCCCTCAGTGCATGCTTAAAGTGCAGTTACTTTGATTTAAACAATGCAGATAACTGTCACTCAATATGTCAATGGACATATGAAGATTGGGAATCAAACCATGAATGCTGCTTTAACAAACACATCAGTCACTTCTGTCACTCTCTGCTGGATAAAATATTAAGAAGTTCAATCTGCACTTTCCTCATTAAAAGGAGTCTTGATTCAAGATACGTGATAACTTTCCTAAATTCCTTGCCTGGTAAATTATGTTGTATGGCTGTATACTCTTTTGAATGATTTCTAGCCGATTCGTCTTTAATGCTGTCATGTTAGCAATGAGTGAGCTTGATACAGTATATCTGAGCCTCTTGAATAAATAGCTTCCATCAACCATCAAATTCCTTTTGAGGCCTTTAAATAATAATCTATTCTTCTTTCACAAAGACATAGCAAACATTACTCTTGGCTACAGTATGTAGTTATAGCTCTCTTTCTTGGCAATCTATGGCAAGTGTTTCCTTTTTTCCAGTTAAGTATTTTGTGCCCATGAAAATCTTTGGTATTGTTGGAAGAAGACCTGTGTGTGCAAAGGTCATTGTTCAATCTGTTCCTCTCCCATCCGAGACGCTTTTCACGACCGATATAGAATCAGTCGTGGAAATTACTCTTTATCGGGCCAGCTGAGCTTCTTTTATGAGACGATGTAATGAGCGTGGCGACTAATTAAAACCGCCCACAGCTGGGTAGCACTATAATGTAGTATTACTTAGGACAAACCATTGGGAGATTCTTTTAAATTAGGTCATTGACAGAGAGGATGAATAATTTACCATTTAATTTTCCACTCTAGTCTTTGATTTCAAGAGCTCTTCGCAAGTTTGTTTTAGGCGGTAAATTGAACCGAATTAAAACAGGTTAAATTATACTGTAATGCAGTATGCATGGTGACACTATAGCTACAGTGTGTATGTAAGGAACGTAATCATGGAGAGTTGTCATAAAAGGATTGTCCAGTCGTAAAAGGATCGTCCAGTCTCTTAAAAGGATCGTCTAGATGAAAAATTATGTTTTGACTCATGATCGAAAGAAAGAACAGATAAATATATATACAGTTCTGTGCAAGTGAGCATACTGGTGAAATTTAAATGTGAGTCCTATGATGAGGATGTTGTTGGGGGTTGAAATTGTCATATTTACTTTTCTCCTCGCATATCTGTCTCCTCTCACAACTTTAGCACCAGGTTTTACTGTATCTAGAATGTCCTGGTAACCTTTTAAAACTGCGCTCTCTATGACCGGCTCCTCCAGTCATTGCCCTTCCTTCTCGTTCTACCATTCAAAGTGTCCAAACAAGTTGTTTTTCGAGCGGATTTTCTTCCTTTATGTCATATGTCATATTTTTGTATTTGCCCATAAGTCAGCTTGAAGCAAACCTAGGTTGTTATAGCTGCACAGTGACAGCAAAACATTTTTATTATTTCATGTAATTTTGACCGAAGCTGCACTTTTTGATAATATTGCTCAGATGAAATGCAGCAAAGATATTATCATATACCAGAGAAATATTCCATACCAATGTTATAGAACTTTACTAGCATATCATTTCCTATAATTTCGACTGAATCACGAAAGCTGCACTTTTTGTTAATATTGCTCAGATGAAATGCATGAAAGATATTATCGTATACACTTACCTTGAGGAGCAGATTAGCCATTAGATTCGAATCTCTATAAAGTGCTAGTCGGTTGGTTGATCGTTTGCAAAATTAATGAATGTAGGAAAGTTGGATATTCATCGCCATAAAACTTAAATTTTATTTTAACTTCTTGTAGCATTATATTATGATCACAAATCAATTTTAATCTCAGAATCACTCATATATATTTTCTAGCCTTAAGTGATAATTAATTCACATGAAGAAGATATGAATAATAGTAGTTTCCACAGATTCAGCTGTCTCTATTGAGCTTCCTGTGTTAGGCAAGACTATGTATATTTGCATGCTGTTGAATTGCGCTCAGGTGCATATCATTAAGAGCTGCCATGATACTGCCATTGATGGGCAAGATTTACTGCTAGCTCTCACTTCATGTCACATATTGTCATTCAAACTTTTTTTTGGCATTTAAGTTGCAATATCATAGCTAATGCACTGAAGAATGCATTATTTTAATCATTTAATAGCGGTTAAACTAGACATGATATTTCTAAAACATTGGTCATCTTCTCTTCGTTTTATTACATTTTCAGCATTGTTGTCGAATTAATTGTATTTTCCACACTGTATTCTCTTGTTAATTGAAGAAATAAACACTTACATTAGGTTTATGTTCACAGAGATCAGTAGCGTCTTGCATCACATGGCAAATGGTTTACAGGCCATTTGTCCTGTTAAAGAACCCTCAAATTTCAGTTAAATAGTCCCAATTAGTGCAGGGGTCTGATAACAAGCACAGGGTATTATGTAACCCCCGAGGGGGGGGGGTGGGGTTCTGATCCTTACTGTAAGTGCCGCCTTTAATGCCTAATGATGTAGAGGGCAGCACACAAACAAAATCATATTCCTTTCAATTGACTCTGCAATGCTACAAGCAAGGTCCAGCTAATGGCTGCAAGAAGCATCGTTGTCGTAATAAATTCAATGAAAGATGACATGCCTGTCCAACCCCTTCAAAATGAACATATTTTTTTCCCCTGTCTAATGTCTACATTTTACTTAACGGCTTAATTAAGTTAACTAGACAGCTACCCAAGGGAGAAGAATTGGTAAAAATTAATGGAGGACTTTGTCTGCCTTTGATAAAGCGACGGATGGAAAGACAGTTTTTTTTTTTTTCTAAATACAATGCCTCTCAAAAGGTGTCCAAAAATTGAAGAGAATTCTATAGCAGATAACATTGTTATTTACTCATTGGAAGGGTTACTTAAAGGTGAGATCAATATTTCACAAGAAAACGAAAAAAACACAAACATACGAAAATGACAAATGGCTACAGGCTAGACCTGTAGGGTTATTAAGAAGGGTTTTCTGGTGAGAAGATTGTCAGTAATGGATGCAAATTGTTTGTCACTTGAAAACATGGCCTTAGATACTGAGGACTTGATTACATCAAAACAACAGGGCTAGGAGGAGAAGGAGGTGACCAGTTGCAAATAGATCTGGAAAGAAAATGATGTAAAAACATCAGTTTTTACTGGAATATATCTAAAACATAAAAAGAATGGTTTGAAATTTCAGGTGCCTACTTTATATTTCTTCTTAATACAAAATATATGAATACTACTACCTGAATTGGTTTGTGGATTTTCCAATAAAATTTTAACAAATTGTCAGTTGTTGGATTGGTATTTGCATTTTTTCTACATGGTCAGTACCTAGGGCAAAATATGTAGATATCTAGGAATCATCAAATGATGAACATAGCCAACCTTTTTTTATGATGTCTATATATAAATTATATGCTATAAATACCAAAGTTGTATTTTGTCTTACAAGGGACTTTCCAACTGACCAAGAGGTCAGATCAGTCTGACTATTAAAAGTTGTACTATGACATTAAAGGCATTGAAGACTCGCCCCAAACAGCGTGCCACCATCTATAAAAAGTTAACTTTCCGTTGCTTGCAAGTGAAATTTTTCTCTTGTCACTACAAAATGCAGACAGTAATGAAACGTGATAACTTGTTATCTTTAGCTGGACCTGAGATGTCCATCGCTGTATTGTTTGTACACAGTGCTGTGGGTATTGACCGCAGCTGTATGTACTGACTGTACACTAGTGTCTAATTACCGATGGTAGCAAGCTGTGTGTGTATTTTCTGGGATCGATGGTGGTGTCTAACACTTCTGTTACACCTCATTTGAAACTAGGTCAGATTACCGGCATCAGACGTTTCTTTTTGCGCGAGTCTTCACACCCTTTGATGCAATGACAAAATGGCAGTTTAAAGCCAGGCTCGACCTTTTTTTATTCAAACCATGAGATCTCCCTCATGGAAGAAGATTTGGCTTGACTTATTCGAGGAGTTTTTCAAGGAAGAATCGAAGCAAGCTTTTCTATCATACAAGGTGAAAGTGATGGTTGAGTTATAGTTGTGTTTGTGTCTTCTTCAGTTGAAACGGAATGGAATGGCTTTATATAATACTTCCTCCCATCAAATATATATATATATCTTCTCTTCAGAAAACATGTTTCTGACCTACAGTATTTTGTTATTTGGAAGGAGGACATTATTCAGAATTTGCAAGTAAATATCCTGTCTCTCTTTGACTCATATCTCACCCAAAACAGTAAACAAGTGTCGAGTACATATCACGTGTCTCCTCCGTTAATTTATAGTAGTAGCTATATGTATGTCTTGGTCATACCGTATCTTGTTACAATCTGAAGTGAAGCCAAGCCCTTTGCTTGCCGGTTGGAGAAGTCTGTTTTCATCATCCTGTTTGAGTGGGAGACACGAAAGTTACAGCTGTAGGGCCTGACATTTTTTGATACTAGCAGAATCCAATTCTTCAAAACTGGTGAAACGGAAACTGGAGTTCTACCTTTTAGATCAGTTCTAAGTGTTAGTGTGACCTCCTTATAGTAGACTCTCAATAGACACTTGTTTTATGAAAAGTGTCTCTTCATTTAACACTGAAAGTAAACAGGAGTCACAGTGCATGACAGGATGGGAAGGGGGGTGTTGGCTGGGAGGAGGAGGGGTTGGCTGGTAGGGTTCTAGTTAGTGAGCCTGTGGTACCTTACAATATTACTTATCACAAACAGTGCATCAGTTGATACATAATCTTGCTTCTAGAAATGACTATAATCTGATTTCATTATAGGTCAGGTATCATACAGTAGGTATATCTTAATGTACTTGGATACAATATTAATGAACCATATGAGCCACCCAAAATATAACCTCCACTCCAGGCAAATTTATCCTTTCTCCTTGTGTATTCCCCCGTATCCGTCCCAACTCCCTACACCTCTCTACTAGAGACATGTGCCTAGCTTAGTATGTTACATATGATATATATCATATTGAGTTGCTTCTGAAGTTATACTTGTATGCAATTTAAAGCTGTACAAATCTTAAATCACACAGAGTTAACTCTACATCAAAATTAATTCTCTTGAATAAATTAAGCATCATAGTAACTTGACAAAGATCTTGACACATAAAGTAAACAATGGAATTTTTAAAGGTCAAAATATATTAGCATTTTTCTCAAGTGTATTAATTTTTCATAACGATTAAGAAATTCTTTTTTGATGTAAGTAATGTATATGGGTCTCTTAAGGGTTCTCCTTGAGTCCCCCCCCCCCCCCCCCTCTCCATATCTCTTGAGCATGTCTTTGTTTATGCATTTATGTTTGTATACCGATTTCACTTTTGAGCAAACTTTGTACTGTGTACTGTATATAGTTCTTCTCCTAATTTAAGAGCAATTCGTCATTTGCCATTCTTACAAATAATTTGAAGAATGCAAAGTGCTCTGATTGGTGAATTAGATGGAACATATTACTAAATTATGTTAATCGCAGCATCATGCATACAACAGGGATTTATGAGAACTCAAGAAGGTAGATGGACCCCCAAATTTTGGCCTTTCCCCCCTTTACACTCTCCATCTTTCATAAGAACAAAAGTGAACTGTAACATTTCATGTTATAAATGGGAGTTTTCTTTAGTATACAACTTGATTTCTAATTATTTGAAGCAAAAAAAGGAATTTACTGAACCTTTTAATGCCTCTGATGTGTATTATCTATCTCATCTTGATGAACTTATCATGTACTGGCTTCTCCATTATCTAAGTTCTGTCTGCCTCTGATGTGTATTATCTATCTCATCTTGATGAACCTATAATGTACTAGCTTCTCCCTCATCTAAGTTCTGTCTGCCTATGATGTGTATTATCTATCTCATCTTGATGAACCTATAATGTACTAGCTTCTCCCTCATCTAAGTTATGTCTGCCTCTGATGTGTATTATCTATCTCATCTTGATGAACCTATAATGTACTAGCTTCTCCCTCATCTAAGTTATGTCTGCCTCTGATGTGTATTATCTATCTCATCTTGATGAACCTATAATGTACTAGCTTCTCCCTCATCTAAGTTATGTCTGCCTCTGATGTGTATTATCTATCTCATCTTGATGAACCTATAATGTACTAGCTTCTCCCTCATCTAAGTTCTGTTTGCCTCTCTGACTGGCGTTCCTTATTTTGTTTTCTCTTTTCTCAGGAACTGGGCATGACGTCATTCTCACAGTACTAGGACATAAGGATGGTATTATTAACGAGTCTTTCAAATTAACGAGTCAAAGTGATCCTAACCAGAAAGTGACGGTGATGCTGCACACAAAGGTCTTGGGTGAGTTATCTCTGTCAGATGATCTCTGACGACAGCCTTACTATAATTAAAACAGCCTTGTGGGTTTGATTAACAGTTTGACAAGGTAAAGGAAAATTGTCTTAGAATAAAATAAAAATAAAAATAAACAAGGAACCCCTGTCTGACCACATCCTGGGCTAGTCTGTCAACTTTTTCTTTCCTTCAGAATCTTCCATTTAGAAGGTTAACCTTTGTCTTTCAACTGACTTTTTATAGAATAAGGGGCCAGAGCAGCTTAAGCTTATCTGTGCTGAAATGTTACCAAGTTGTAACAGTAGGTTAGGTAGAAATTGCAAAAGTAGAATGGAGTCAGGTCATTAAGTATATTACAACTCATCAATTCTTAAACCAGTAACTAAGTTTGAGGGAATTTCTTGTACTGTGAAAAGTATCAAAATATTAATCAATATCAAGGCAAATAAAGGCTGAGCTGTAAATATATATCTGGTTTACTAATATATTGACTTCAAAATATTAAAAAATAAAATGTCAAAATATAAAAGGGAGACAAGAGTTCTGTTTGTCTGGGTTTTGGATCACAGCAATTCTCAGAACTGGAGAAGATGAAATTACAAAAAGGAAAAACAACTCTTGAACTTTTGATCTAAATTATTCTCATTGAATTAAGGTATCAGGAGAATTATTTGAAAAGATATAAACAAGAGGTACAGTTACTTAAATTTGTTCTGATATCATTACCCTTTGCCTGCCTGATATGATTTACATGTTTTATTGACAACAGACAAACAAGTAGAATGAAGTGTATACTTTCTACTTCAACATCAATTACCAGTCTGTTGATAGCTTCATTCAGATCCTATAAATATTGATTAGTGATTTGTGGAGATTTGCCTCAAATTAAGAGCAAATCAGTAGTGATGAAAGAAATAATGGAATAAAGAAAGAAAAAGATTATGAGAAAACACTTTATTCATTGCTGTTGTTATCTTTTTGGCTGGATATATATTACCAGAAAGTAAGGCATGGGCTTATATTATATTTTTAGTCATGTCTGGTGTTGTACCATTTTTATTTTTTGGATTTTGTTGTTCCAAATCTATGCTTGAATTAAAAATTTCCTAGGTGTGTGGGAGGTGGGGGAGGGATTGGGATCCTGCAAAATATTTATTAGTGCCTTGTGGAGATTTACCTCAATTTTTGGGCAAAGTGGTATGCAGTATATAGTGAAGAAAAGACAGGAATTCTATTATTATGAGAACACTTGATATTTTGCTGTTGTTACCTTGTTGGTTGTATTTATTACCAGAAGTCAAGGCACAGGCTTATATATCCAGTCATTTCTGGTGTTGTATGTTTCTGTTTTGTTTTCTTGTTGCTCTAAATCCATGCTTGAATTTAAACTCTCCTAGATGTGAAGTGAGGTTTGAAAGGGGGGGGGGGGGATTGAGAGGCCATGGGGTCATCAGTGAAAACCTTAAGCTCTGTTTTGCTTTGAATGTGGCACAGACTGCTAATGCGTACATGTCCATGTAAGGAAATATGAAATACATAATTTGCTTCTTTAGTAAATTTACCAAACTCAGTCCAAGAATTCTGAAATTAGTATAAGAGCGTTAGGAATGCTATTTTAATTTTTATGCAATTTTCGTTCTTAACATTGGATCAATTAACATATATATGAATACAATACAACACAGGGGAGCCATTGAGGGTATTGCTAGCTTCACATTGCCTGAAAGCAAAGTTGGAACCCACTTATCCATTGCAAGGTGTGACAATTTCAACTTATCAATTTATCTGGAAAATGAAGCGTAACTTCATTAGTACTGTATGCAACTTCATTAGAATGCTTAGTATGTTCATCTCTGCATGCATTTGAAGTCAAAAAATCAAAATTTTCCTTTGGAACTATCCTCAAATGAGAAGCACATGCAGTCACTAAAATAGTTGTACTTTGTAATCATGATGGTATAATTTTGTTTCTCAGTCTACTGTATATTCTGTATTTGAGTCAATCAAACCTGAAAACCCACAACAAAACATCAGCTGCACTTGTATCCTGACACCTGCCAATAATCTCTGAATCCCTGAACCAGGACTTCCTACTTTGCAAGCCCAGCTACCATTAACTTCGCTGCCCTTAATCAGAGACCTACATCTGTATCTTAACCAACATGTAACGTTAGGTGCCATCAACGGGTCGCAGATGGAATAAAAAGATGGAAAATGAAAGCAGAATGTTGTGTTGTCTAAAAGGTCCTGTATGAAACTGTTAATAACCCTATTCCATATTTTCCATAACTTTAAAGGTGCAGCTAGTTGGTTGTAGGGCATAGATCAGTCAGTTTCATAGACTGCCAGTATCAGATAGGTAATAGGGAGGGGTAACTATAACAGGATGTCAATATTTGAAATCGCTGGACAAAATGCAGTTTTTGACAGTTCTAACATGTTATCAGGATTGCTAATTTTTGGCCTTTAGTGCCTATTTAGATTTCAATAGACCATATGTTGCAACCTACTGTAAATATCACCATTTCCTGATGAAATTATAAAGTGTAAACAACATTCCATAAATTCTTTGAGCAGCAACAAAATGTAAAAACCTGGTTTGGAATTGATGTCTGGTAACTGATTAAACAGTTATCTCCAAAGTCCTATCTATATCTATATATGAACTTTCCTCTCTATTTCAAGATAATGGGCTTTGATTATTGCCAACAGAAATGACGGAAAATTTGTGTCACCATAATTATAGCAGATCTGTTTGTAAAATATGTAGCTTCATTGCCTTCTTCATGGATGATCGTCTTTGCAGTAGATTCGTCAAGGTTATAAGGTTATGCCATAGAAAAATAAATTTCTCATATTGAATTTATTTACTTTCAAATCAGCTATTCTTTTAGTTGGTTTCAATAAATTTTAGATGACGTTACACTACCTAGGGTAGAATCCCATAAGAGGGGAGCTTCATTTCAAATATTGGAGTAAGTTGAAAAAAGAAAAAAAAAAAGAAGAAAAAAAAAAAGAAGAAAAAAAAAAAATCAATTTTCTATGTATACACGTGTGGTTAATATCAATGGAAAGTGTCGAGCTGGTGTTGGCAGTAAAATGGTTAGAATACTTAAATCGATTCATTATTGGGCTTAATGGTATTTTAATTTTAAACTGCAACGTAACTCTCCAGCCACGCTCAAAATCAACAGAGTGGTCTGTCACATCGGTCCTATCCAGGACCGTGACATGTGACAAGCTGCAGCCTGTGACTGCAGATCAAAACGATACTGTCAGCTGGCTGATCACTAGTTTATACATACAAGTTCGTTTGTAGCTATACATTTGTGAAGAAGAGATCTTTGAAACCAGATTTCTTGGTGTTTAAATTAAGTTAAAGATATTGGTTTATTAAGCACCTTAACTTAATCACTGTCTTTGTCCAGCCAAACTGTGTAAGTGGAGCTTAATTGACCTGGACTCCACCGTCCAGTGAGTCTGTATCCAAGTTTCTTTCTGGCATGTTCACCTGCTTGTGAGGGCGTCAATGCGATTGTGTTAAACTTTAATTCAGAGATCTGTCCACAGTATACAGATCACTTGCATTAGGGAAAGATAGGACAGCTCCCCCTCCTGTAGAAAAACATTGAATGAAGAGCCATACAGTATTTGCATTGCAATTTTGCACAATTAGCTAAATATGCTTCACCTTGCATACACATGTATTAATTATCTGCATGACTAGCTTTACACAGGGTACTATACTTGTAGTGTGTATGGACTTGCCACCACCCTGACCAAACTGAGCTATAAACCAGGTTGCTTTAATACTAATTCCCCAGTACTGTTTTCATCTATACTGCACTATCAATGCTCTGTTTGAAAGCAATTCAAATGTATTAAAAATATAAGAGGAAACCTGTCTGCAAATAGTTGATTAGAAGTGAACCTTGGACTCTTCTTTTTATAACTCTTTCAAACAACCGTGAGTATTATAAGAGGCAGGAAGCAAATTTACCGGTGGTCTCACCATCTCATTTTTTGGCCGAGCGCTACATGTTTAAATTTTGCCAGATCAATTGGATGCGACCTTCCAGACGTTGTTTGTCCTAAGATTAAAATGAAGAGATGATTTTCCACTTAAGATCACTCTGGATGCAATGTCATACTGTTATATCCCAGATGAAATGGAAGTACAATTTGGAATTACCCCCCCTCTCGCCCCCCCAAAAAAAATGCTACTTGTTTTTTTTCTCCTTTTTTGTTGTTGTTGAGAAATTATGATCAGTCAATGTACAGCTGATGGTTGATGATATTAATGGCTGTGGTCATTTGACAGCAAGTTGGGGCACTTAAAACAAAATTTGAGCTGTGATTGGCAGTTTAATCTGTGATGAAAGAGGTACCTTGGAGGCCTGGAAGATGCAGTTTTTTTTTCACATTCTGTTACTGCCCTCAGCGTGCATTCCTAGTAAAATAATTCAACAATTAAGTCACCTGTCCATTCTTCAGTGGTTTGATAGTTCAAAGACTATATGAGGTGATAGATGTATCATGCCCCTTCACTAAGGCAACTTTGGCAAGGGAGTGGAGTAGGAGGGTCAAGGTTGTTGGAGGCAAGGGGAAGAGTTTTCAAAGTTTATGAGTGATGTTGCAATTAGCAAAGTACTACAGTATGGTGCGGTAGCAAATATATTTGCAAAGACAATTTAGCCTCTCAAATATATGTCTGCCCCCCTTCTCCCCTCCCCAAAAACAATTGTCAGAAGCAAGGTATTTTCTTAGAAGCTTTCCTCCCTATCAAAGCATTGGGCCCATACAAAGAGAATTGTAGAGCTACACCCCATGGTCTCTAGTCTACTGAGCCAACCGTAAATTGGTGGAATTCTAAATGTCGGATATAAAGGGGTGTGTTGTGAAGAGAAACTGCAATACTATTCAATGGCTACAGGTTTGAGAGGAATGATGTAAGTAACTAACCCGGTAAGTGTAGGGGGTTTGTAATTCTTTTATATTACAGTGAATCAGTATAATATATTTGGAAACCTATGCCTACCACATCACCTCTCTGAGCCTAGACCTTTTATTCAATATTGATTCCTAACTTGTCTGACTTCAACCCCAAAATTTAGGAGTTACTTAAGGTTGTTGAAGTAGCTGCAGCTAATGTTCCTACTTGGAAGCCATGCAGCTTACGCAACTTTGCTTGAAAGCTCCCTTTGATATTGTGCTTGAAAACTTCCTTTAGTTTAGTGCTTGAAACTTGTCACTATCTCAGTACTTAAAAAATTGGATGCATGTGCATGTGCACGATTGACAGTAAAAGAAATTGAAAACAGTCAGTTGTTTACAATATTTTGAACTTAGCAAATTGTGTGCATAGAGAGCATGGACTAACTACAAACAGGGCCTAATTGTATGTAACAAATAAATTAGACTTTTATTAATGTACTCTTACATAAATTTCCTCTTTGATGATTAGTTTGTGCTTTTCTGACAAATTAATTGAGACTTCAATATCCTATTTTAATTATATTTAATAAGGTTAATTAATTCAGAAGGTCCTATATATGCTATTAGGAATGTGTAATTTAGCTGGAGCAGGATACTGCAAATATATAACCTTGTCCTGTAATTATGATGACTTAATTAGTGCTTGAACGTAATTAAATGAATCGTGGTGACCTCTTTGGCCAAGAGATTGATTATCTTATACTTGAATGAAGGAAACTTAGCTCACTCACGTACTGAATTTGTTGTGATTTACTGTGCTCCTCTCTTATACCTGACTCGACTCTACGATTGCACCTTCCTGTTTACCTGAACCCCCTTTACCCTACTCTTGGTCACCACCCATCACCTTTTCCCATACGAGAATTGTCATCATCAGTCAATGAATCGGTTAGATGATTTATGAATGATAAGTTATATACCTTTTGATCACTTATGTGGTTGGCTATCCTTCTAATTAGTCACCCAAGTCAGTTGTTAGCAGGGCATGACAATTAGTAATTTAAAATAGACCCTTGTCTCTATATCATCTTTCACTCTGCTCTCCTCCCTCCCTCCTCCCCCTCCTCCCCTCCCTCCTTCCCCTCCCACCAAATCCCTCCCCACTGCTGACACCATTGATATCTCTTGTACGTCACTTTAAACCAGGCTTTCCCAACTTTCAATGTGCATGACGGTTCGCCTATATGTCAGTCAAAACATCTAATGCAATCAGAGAGAAAAGGTATTACAATTTGAGTGCATACGTTTTTTAGAATTGAAGTAAAACTCATTATCTTTAATTTCACGACACCCAACAAAAAGTAATGATAATAATGTAGTGATATATGTTTAACTGTGTTATTTTGTATGCATTTTACAACACATCTGCCATTAATAGCCTTAAAGATCATCAACCTACCCTCCCCCCCTCCCTCTCCTCCCTCTCCTCCCTCTCCTCCCTCTCCAAACATGCTAGTAATTAAAAAGTTAAGTTGTTTTTCGGCCTCATCATAACATATTTTTCCTCATTGAGACATTTGTTCGTTTACTTAAAGACTCTTCAATGTCTGGGAATCATTGTAGGGTCAGAACTTCTAGGAAAGTACCTTTTACCTTGATCCTCTTTTACCCTCTCTTTAGCACCTTTAAGCTGGGTCACACCCTGATCCCTGTTTTAAGTTTTTGATTGCAGAATGCAGGCCATTGCCTCAATTGTAATATTTGGATAAAAAAAATTAATTATATAAACAAAAAAAATTTCTTTCAATTTTTCCCATCAGGAAAGGATCAAGGAACACCACTTTTGAAGGACGGTATACATTTGGTAGGGACAGAGGGCGGCGATGAGGCATCTGAGAGCAGCGATGCTTCTACTGCTGCCGAATGAGCAAAAATATTGCAGACCTCAACCGGCATATGAACATCACCGTGTCCTACTGTATGTGGGGAGGATAGTGGTGTACTTTTTTAAATCTTTGTTAAATATCATGTCACACTGTAGCAACACCAATCACCACGGCGATGACCTGATCGAAACATCAGCCTTAATTCTTCACTCACCCACTTCAGACAGAGTGATCATCATACTATAGTGGCGGTCAAGGAATAGGACTTTCAGTCAGTAGAGGGCATAAGTCTTGAAATGGCAGAAAGATTTGAAGACCTCTCTAGTATCCATGGCACACTGTTACAACACAGACCACCATGGTGATGGCATGATGCAATCAAGTCTTCAATTAATGCTTGATACCATTTTCATGAAGGTACCATTCAAAGTCATTTTTTCCCACCCACAAAGAGGCCTTGGGGAATCCCTCAACTTTAGCCCCCCCCTCCCCCTCCTTCCAAGAAGGAACTACTAGTTTCCTTTCTTTAGATCTTTTAATGGTAAAACCCTATTTGTCCTATTGGTCTTGCACATTTTTTTGCAAAACCAATTCAGTCAGAAAGTTGAGAAGGCAGTATTGGGATATGGAATCCTCAACGAATTTGGGATCTCTCTCTCTTATGTATATCCGCCCTAATCCTTGCGTCATGGAGAAAGAGACTGTTGCCAGGGGTTTCCTCCAAATAGCTCTGTGTACATGCAATTCCAGTCTTCATCTTGCATGGAAGTTTAAAAACAAAAACAGAAATGCTCGTTGTTATTCAGTTCAAACATCCACAGTTTATTGGAACCCTGAGCCAAAAAGGAGGTTTGAATACCAGGGATATAACTTTTGAGCACATTAGTTCACTCTATGTCACAATTATTTTTTTTACTGTCTTCCTTTTGCTTTTCAACTTCTTCCAACATAATTTGACTATGGAGGGTGGAGGGTTCGGGTGGGTGGGTGTATTAAACATCTGTATGGCATAAATCCTTGGTAACCTGGAGAGGTTTGCTTTTTCAAAACCAAAACATTTTGTTCTTCAGGCCTGCAAAATATTGTCATGCTTTGTGTATGGAACTCCCAGTGGTATCAGGTGATACAAAATACCTTCCATCCAATTAGAGAAATTAATCTACAGGGCAATCAAGAGCAACCTTAAATTGTAGTAGGCAATCTTCTCCATTTTTTTTTACTTATTAATTAGTGATGCAAATTTTAATCAGGGAACCTGACTGTACCATCTCTAATTGCTTTCTTGGAGTGATGGGTAACCGCTGCCCGTGGTACCTGTAAGTGCTTTAACTGTTTGGAGGTAGGGTAACTCTGGGCTGTCAAAAATGACAGGAACCGGCGTGATTCAGGAAATATGTTTTCTCTTAGGTCTTTACATTCTCTGCAGCTGCATGCTTTATTGTTGATATGCCCTCTTTATTCTCTGTCAAAAATATTGCTGGAGTTTCTGAACAATCTTTGAGCCTGGATTTAGTTTGATAATAAAGTTTACTGATGGAGATAATTATGAGGGTACCTTGGACAAATGGATCAAGATGGGGCGTGGCAGTTAGACCCGTAATGGATGATTTTAAAGGCATAATGACAAGTCAGGGTAGGGGGGGAACAGATCAGGCAAGGGTGATTTCTGTTGAACCCTATTCCATATTTAACTACTGATATGTAATTAAATGTCTTAATAAGTTAATTGTGGTGAAAAGTTTTACTGGGAATGGTGAGACATTTGCTTTCGTTTCCCCTTCCCTGTATTTCCTTCACCCCACACCCCCATGGCATCTAACCTTCACCCTACACCACCCCATGGCATCTAACCTTCACCCCACACCACCCCATGGCATCTAACCTTCACCCCACACCACCCCATGGCATCTAACCTTCATCCCCCACCATCCCATGGCATCTAATCTTCACCCCACACCACCCCATGGCATCTAATCTTCGCCTCAACGCAATCAATTAATTCCGTTTTATTACTTAATTACAGCACACTTGATTCTGCACTGCTGGGAAAAATAGCATCCAAATGGTCGTAATATACCTTTGAATGAAAATGTCTCGATTCTTGTAAATATTGAATCACAGTACAGTGACCGCTTAAGAATTTTTTAACGTAGAGTGACAGGCCCTCTGGCTTCTAACAAAACCTGTTAAAGTTTAACTGTATTGTAAGACTTATTTTGGGTGGTGGTATTGATTGTGGCCAATGATTTATTGTCATTGCTCCCTCCATATATTTTTGTTCGAGGTCTTTACAACATCGATTTCTGTTGCTTCCTGGACGTCTTCCATCTGATGGCTAAAACCCCAGGCACCCTAAAAGATTGCCCTTCAATTTCATTTGATGCTAATTTTGAGCATAAATTATCACGCCAGTTAGTTTTTATGATCGTAAAGCGATCAGTTTAGAAGTTAGAACTAATCTGGACGGCATCGTTCTTGTGATTTCCATCTCTCCTTTCACCATCAAAGAAGTTCTTTAAAATACTGAGCTTTTTTTAAATTATATGTGTTTCCCATCCCTTACATGTCCCCTCATCTCATCTACCAAGAACTCCATTGTTAAGGTATCAATTTAAAGGAACATAATTTACAAGAGATATGCATCTGCATGTCTGTATGTTATTGATGTGTTATTTAATATCAAACCATCTGCTCCATGCTTAAAGACTTTAAAATATTATATATAATATTGTAAGGTAATTATCACGACATAACAATTATGATGAATATAGCCAGAACATTTGCATGGAACACACAGGGGCCCGAGGATATAAAAATATGACACAGTGCCGCCTTCTTGAAGTCTTTAAATTTTCGTTATGCATATTATGAGAACAAGAATAAACCGTTACTTATCCCATAATACCCCTATATAATATATAATACCCTGGAGCCAGAGGTTCATAACCCCCCTGACAACCCCCTCCCTTTTATCAGGCCTGGGATCAAAGTTAACCTGCAACATTTATTGTGGAAGAAATTGTTGTGACCAATATGACAACATTTCTACTCCTTTTAGGAGTTTTGAAAGTATTCAGCCAAATATGTGTGGAACAAGAGAAAGGTGTGATAAGATTTTATTAACAACACACTAAAGCTCCCTAGCTTGGGTCTTCCTGTTAAGTTTTCTCCGTTCAATCAATCGATCAATTTGAAAGAATTTGTTGTCAAGATATTACGTTTCATGATACTTGAGACAACCAAGGTTAATTATTACCGAATGAATGCATATGTACAGTTTGGTGATTATACTAATCACTGTAATCAGTTAATCCACTGCTCTTAAGCATTGTTCTTTCATGTAGACTATGTCTCATATTTTTAGCAAAAAACAATGAAATAGCAAAAATTAGAAATTTTCACAATTTATCTTCTTGCTTTCCCTTTGGTGTATTATATCAAGAGGATAGAATTGACATAATATTAATTAGTCTTATAGCAGACTGGAACAAAAGATGTTCGATGTGATTTACAGGTGATGTCAGAAACAAAGAAAGAAATAGACAACATCCTATAATAGCAAATGTGAAACAAAAGATGAGTTTAAGACGATGATTGAACTGGTCCAGAGACCTAATATCTGCTGGAAGTGTGTTCCACAAATGGGGGCCCAGCATGATGAAAGCTGCGATCACCAATCGCTTTCAATCGAGACACTAGAACATTAAAGCAAGTTGTTGAGATATTGTGATCTAGATGGCCTATTTTTAGTTTTTGATGCAAGATATCAGATAAGTAACTTGGGGTATTTAATTTAATAGCATGACAAGCTAAAAAACTGCCTGACTATGTGATTTTACATTAAAGTTGTAAATATTTTGTTATAATTATCAATGTAAAGAAACACTGTTATACTCATTAACAGGAAGATGAAAGGCAAAATGTTAAAAGGATTTACAGTATTCACTAGTCCGTGTCTTGCAGGAAGTATGTAAGTACCAAGATGTTGTTATTGAATTTATGCTAGCTTAACCGTGAAATTACAATGAGAAGGTAAAATTTCCTGAGTTGTCATGAAAAGTGATAAGAAAAGGGCACTAATTATCAGTCTGTTATTGCCATGTTTTGTCTTTTCTCTATTGCCGTTTCTCAATTTGTTTTTTTTATTGCTTAAATCTTGTAATACGAATTGTATTTTTGTCCAAAACCTGAGCCAAACATTTCTCAAAACAATATATCAAATTAGTCCCCTGAGATGCTGTTTGAAGGTTCATTTTCTAAATTAATGCATGTATTTTGTTGTCTGCAAGAAAGCCTGGTGAAAACAAGCTGTTCTCTCTGCGTCACTGGTTTCTCCACCAGTTGGTAGTGAAGAAAGGTCAGAAATAGAAAACTTGAAAATAAGCTTCATTTGTAAGATTCTCTGGCATGATATTGGTGAGAGGGAATGGAATTCGGTGTCTTAAATAATAAAGTGGTGATAATTTTCCACTAGCACCTTGCAAGAGAAATTTCTTCCAGACGAATTTATTTATTTATGTCTTTTCTCCAGCAAAGTGGGATGGTGTACTTGATTGAAGAGTGCCATTTATGAAGAGCACTGTTTTTTTACTAAGTAAGAATGAAATTTGATGTCAGCTTGGGCCCCCCACTGTCGGTTTTGCTTTCAACAGTTCAAGTGAGGATTGAATCTTAACTTTGCTGAAGCACATAAGCTGAATGGTAAACTAAATCATACCTGTTTCTGTCAATTTTTTGGGGGGGAGGGGGGGCCAGCTACCGGGCTTGGTTAGTGGGCGGCAGTGTGGTGTTGTCCGATTAACACGGGCAAAGTGTATTTTATACCTTAAAGTTTGAATGATTCTTGGCACAGTCTTTATTTCCCCCCGCTTCTGAAACTATTTCTGCGGTTGGATTGTAAACTGTGAAAGGAAGTGTTTGAGTGAACAATTAACGGTTGGATTTAAAATACAATGATGAAGGTACTATTTTGTAAGAGCAGATGTCTGGCTCTGAGTATAAACTCATATTTTGGTTGATATAATATAAAATCAATACTGATATTGTTAAATTCTGTTATCATTATTACCTTTTAATTCATTAATTCTCTGGGTTACCACTGGTATCTTTGGAAGGAGGTTGTGAGTGGTGTTGAGTTTGTGCCACTCTGCACCAATCCTCTTATTTTCACACTTAAATTGGACGAAGATATCTAAGTGGTTGTTGCCATTTGGTTGCATCTAAAAAGGGCTATTCCAGTGGCAGACAGTGTAGGCCTTAGACTTGCATTGTTAATTTGAAAACCCCATCTCAATATATCTTGTCACTAACTTGCATATGGTCCTGATTGAATGTAACCTATGTTCACTAGCTAAACCTATGATTGGTCCCTGGAGTGGATCACAGTAGGGGGTCTTTGATGTCATCTGGACAAATGATCTTGACAAGCTTTACTAAATAATAATAATAATCAGCAGTTATTTACGACGCTTAAGCGACCACAAATGTGGGAGAAAACCTGCAATGGCTTATGGGTTACGACTTACACGTCGGGTGGCTTCCAATTCAACATTTTGTCTCAAATTTGGAATCTTTCCAATTTTAGAAAGTCATTTTAGAGGGGAATACCATAAATTGCTCTTGGATGAAACACCCACCTTACTATGACCCGGCCGGGTATCGAACCCGGACCTCCCGATTGCTAAGCCTCATTGCTTAGGTTATTATAATGTTATTGTTGATTTATCTTTAAACCTGAATCATGTGAAATGTTTGCTTAGCTGTCAACATTCTCAGTAAAGTCACAATGATATCAAAATGCAACTTTTTGTACACATTTTATCATTCTCTGTGTATAAATGATTGAAATATTATAAAAGCAAAAACAGAGACATTTTTCATCTGAATTGCCCTGATGACATCATTCTTTCTGCTATTGCCAGATACATTTGACATGTTTTGTTTCTTGTGCTCTTTTAGTTAGCATATATAGCTATTAGTACATTGAAGGAAATATACAAACTAGTATAGACTTTATTAGTACCCCACAATAGACTGGAATTTGCCCTGGATTAAAATTGTTGTGATACTACAAACATTTTGCACTTAGCGGAAATTTTCTTTCACAAAGCGAAAACACCTCAAACTGTGGGTTGTTTATATCCCTTCAAAACAACGGAATGATTTGACGGTAATGAACACCAGCTAGGTTGCTTAAGGGACAAGTACATCTGTCTCATATTGGTTGCTATGGCAACCAGCTAAGTTCCTCTGAGCTGCAGGATAATGAGTTAAGGTTGTCGGAGATTGCGGTCTAATGATTGATAGGGGATGATGAAAAACTGCCTGAAGCAGAACCCGAGGACACCTTCTCTGTGATGCTTTAAAATATTCTTTCAAAATTATGGAAGTAAAAATCATTCTCCATGTGGCTGAAATTGGATTCCTTGTCGTATCTGGCAAATATTTCTTCACTGTGTAACGCAAGGCTGTGGTTTGGGATGAGGAGAAAAGTAAGGAGGGTTTGGAATAGGAAAGGGGGGGTTGGGCAGGGTTGGAGGGGGGTGGGAGAGTCCACTGGTTTGAAAATAAATATATTCTCATTGCTATGGTTCCCATACAATCTAGAAAACAGAAATGGCAGTGAAAATCATCTGGGTCTTGAATGAGTCCCTGGATTTTTTTGAAGTTTACTCTGGAAAAGTGAGGAAAATCCATATAATGAGCCCTTGTTTATTGTCATGACTACTTAATATAAAAGGTCTCTTTTCCTGCAAAGAGAGCCTATGTTTTCCAGAGTGTTCAGTTTCAGATTTATACTCTGCTGTCATTTGTATTAATTTCCTTTTATTTGCATACAGTTTGCAAGAGTTTGAATTATTAAGCCTATACTATAGGTAACCTAATGTTACGTCCCCCATTAATGTGGATCAGGCTATGTACACAGTAAACCGTAAAACATATTTTGGTCCAGAAAAGTGTGGAATTTGATTTGTCGAATAGTGTGGCCGGAAATCATGAATTGCTTTCAATGAATTTTTGGGATGTTGCAATCGGGTAAATGTTAGATTTCTTTCTGATCGATGGAGTCACCCGTGACAACTTTTCCGATTCTGAAAATCCAGCTTAACAAAAATAGTAATACCATCCCCTGCCCCCCCTCCCCCCGGCCTCTACCTCCTCTGCACTCAAGTTTTTTTTATCACACATAATAACCAGAAACACTTTGCTGAAGTGTTGAAGGAAAAATTAATGGGTAATCAGTATTCACATGTATGTTCCAGTATAATGGTTATTTATGCAATTTCATCTTTTTATCTGGGTTTGGCAATATTTGCATATTTTAGATTTCTTCATTTAATCTTCCAATTCCTTTGTTTACTGTTTTTTGTTTATCATTTGATAGTCGTATACTCAGATTTTAATTGAAATATTGTTTAACTTTTTGTTTTTAATTTAGTTAAACGTCATTGATAATTTGTTAGTTTTCTCAGCTAATTGTGAACTTTCTCAGCTCATTGTGAACATTTGATCCTTCAAAGTTAGAAACTGTTCAGTATTAATTGTTAGCCTTAAACATCAATAGCAAAACTTTTCTGTCTCCTCTTATGTCAAAGTTGTAATCGCTTATGGCAAAAAAAACAGACCCCAATTGTGGAGGAGGGATTATGGTGTGGTGTTCTTTTGAGAGGGGGAGGGGGGAGGATGGAGAGGTTAGTTATGGATGTCACAATATTCTTGGCCTATATACTACATAACATGTTGATGTGAAAAGATTCCTAATCAGTGTCACTAACCTTTATGTTAGAAACCTATCCCCCCCCCTCTCCCTTCTCGATCCCATCCACCAAAGGAAGTAGGAAGAGAAAGGTATGGTTTTGGTGTAATTTCATGCATAACAATATACATGAAGGTTTATTATGGACAACATCTCAAGTCTAGCTAGGTACTTTAACACTATCTTACTTTTCTTAATCTGATGTAATTTTTTTATTTTATTACTGGCCCGGCATGATCATTGCTCATAGTAGTAAATACTTGTACATGTGAATACACATGAACTGTCATTCAGATCAGAGGTGTCGATTTCTCCCGAAGGGCTATCAGGTACGTTACATTCTCTGCTATGAATGGTCATTGCTGTACTGCACATTCCCAGATGAAAATTATTGCTGATTTATGTTTGTATATGAAAAGTGGAATGTAAACGGTTTTTAAAGTACAGTTCCAACCTATATCAACCGAAGTGTATGTGTGAAGGTTCACATCAATTGTATATTGTAACTGCAATCAAAAAAATTAAATGTTTGGTCATGAGCATGGGGTGTATATTTAACTAACAGATCACATTTTATGTAGCATATTGTGCTGTCTGGTAAAGGCACAGAACCATGTGAGATGTGCACTTCCCACCCCCCTCCCCACACTTGAATGCAGACAAAAATAAATAAAAGTACTTATTTTATACAATCTTGCAGATAGACCTAATTTATAGCTAAATATGCAGATCCATGCACTTCAAAGGCCAACCACCCTCCATTTTACAATTCTGTATCCACTCCTGTGATATATTTTCAGGCCCTAGGGCAATTAAATCAACCATACCCCTCTTTGAATTTGCCATTCTTCCTTATATATATAAGAAAATGCAAATACTTTCAATTTTTTATTTATCCCATATTGCCTGAGGGCTATATTGCCACCCCCTCCCCCTCTGAACCTGCCTCCACTCCCTCTCAGGCCTGTCTCCCACCATCAATATTGGATAGGGGTTAGGTAATAGGGATTATTACTCAAATCTTTCTGTGATATGGCAGTCCTTGAAACTGATACAAAGTTGACATGCTACCATACACCTAGTCCATTAGCAATTTAATATTGCCTGCATTAACAAAGTCATTGTTGAGCCGAGTAGAGGATCTAGTTGTATGGATCTTCTCCACAAATGTTATGACAAAAGTCACCAATTGAACCCAACAAGACAATTTAATTAATGACTAATAATATCCATAATTCACATGGCGGTCCAATTTATGCATGTCAAAACTATGGTTTTTATTCATTAAATTGCCATTACGTTTTTTTATCCATTTGTATCTGTGTGTATTTATGAAACCAGTGAGTCGTTATGGAACAACTCGCTGATGAAACTAATTTGATTCCACCTACCTGCCTGTGCTTGAACACTCCCTTCATGTGTTTACAGTTTTTGCCTTGGATTTTGGTCAATTCCCAAACAATGTATATGTCTTTTATTTTTACAAAGTCTGCGATGTCAGTCTGGTATAATATTACCATTGCATTTACAAAGAGGAGGATCTCGAAAGGAAATTAATTCTATTTTTTAGGTCATTTTCGTTTTCTGTGTGCCTAAAACTAGTTATCCATAAATTCATGTCCAGACATCAACACATATTTATATTACACCATGTCAGTCTGTTCTAAGAGAGAAAATCTTGAAGGTGACAATAAATCTCTTACATTTGAATATGAGTAACCATAAGTAGTATACTTGATGGCTAGATGCTGATGACTATAAAATCATCATTAACTGAATTCATTCCCATTTGTGAACCAAACTATCTTTTAAAAAGTTAAGTTAAAGGTGTGTTAAAGTTGAGCCTTTATACATGTCACAGCTGCCAAGATTTTTCATGTGTAGTAATGCATTTGTGATTCCCAATACTTTTTTTTTTTTAAATGTATATCGCAATAGATTTTAGGGGGAAAAATATGAATATATTGGCAAATTATTTTCATTCTCACAGTGTCTTCTCTTATTGCTCTTAACTGTGCAGCTTATGAAAGTATTCAATTTTATTTCAACATATTTAATCAGATCTTACAATATGATATGCATGAAGGACTGCAAGGTTTTCCAAATTACCTTTTATTTTACTAGAACTGCTTTGACTGCATTTTTCAACATTTTGGTTTGCATTAGTTGTACCATCATCAAGTAAGTTACTTCAGTTCAGCAATCGATTAAAGGAAAACAATGCCTTTGTGTCAAAGTTCACAGGTAGAAGATATTTGCTTTAGTTGAAGCTAAAAGCTGTCATACCCCTGCTATCCACAGGTCATGTAGCAGTTGGAGAAAAGTTTCCAAGTGGTGCAATGTATGTTCATATTGCAAAAAAAAGTTTTGTATGTGCTTTACATCCTCCCCCTCCCCCCAATTTGAATTTGACCCAAAGGTGGAAGGGATGTAAGCTGCAATGTGGTCTGGTCCAACTGGGCCCTGGCAATGCTGTGGTTTTGGAACAAGCGGCACATTGGAAGATGATAGCACCCATCATGTCCAAGATGAAATTGGCACCATGTGCATATCATTAAATCTTTAGAGGAGACTGTGCTCTGAAAATTTAAATTTTCTTTCATTTACATACTAATGCTATCGCGCTTAAGTGAATTTGCACCCCCCCCCCCACAAGACGTGTGTCAAACACAATCAACTGCTGAATGGAAGATACTTGAGCTCAGAGGATATAAAAAAAAGGACAAGAAAACCAGTTACAAGAAATAACACTTGTTTTATTTCTCTTGCCTTTTATGCATTATTTACCAAAAAGAATGAAAATCCAAAGGTACAAACTGTTAGTTTACAAGGGGGCAAGACAGCACCAACATCTGTTCTTTGAGAATGGAAGTATTTTTATGGAAGTTGTTACGGAAGGAAAATGTAAAGTTGTGAAGTCGGTAGGTTGGTAACGATACGTGAATTTACCAAATAATCTAACTAAAAATTTTGTGAAAAATATCACAGCAACAGTTAAATTGTTATGACCTACAAACTGACAAGCTTTGTTACTTTGTTTACATAAATCGACCGAAAGGACCTAATTATAGAAAAACTACATACACTTAATTAACATGCAATCTATGCAGTCAAACTTAAAACTTACACATAGGATTACATTTAGGCACAAAAAAAGAAATAAAAAAGCTCAAAAATGATAAGAATCACAAATATTGCCTTCCAGCAAGTTGTAGATATCTTGTAAGGCACTGTATGAAGATAGAAAAATTAAGTGTCTTTGTTATGCAATACAGCAGTAAACACACATTCCACTTGTAATTAGCGAAAAATAATTTGAACAAAGGAAAACAAATTAAGTTTCAAATTAGAAAACTTATATGTGTTTTATGTAGTTATTTTTGGCAATTTTAATACCCATGATCAACTGTAGAGAAAAGGAAACTCATGTTGCATAATCATCAGAAAAGACATTTCCTTTACAACAAACTTTTGCAAAATCAAACTCTCAGTCACAAGGTTATCAGCAATTTTTAAGTACCCTTTGTGGCTTCCTTTTTACTGCATAAATTTAAAAAAATGCAGATATGACAATACACTGGCAGTAATTTTACCAACGTTTTGAACCTGCTATTTTTCATCCAATATTGTAAGAAACAAGAGAATAAAAAAACCCACACAATAGATGGAGAATTTCACATCATAATTATCTACAAGCAAAAAAAAGAATGCAGAAATTAGTTAAGGCCACTTTGGCAGTAGTATTTCACAAAATGTTCTGTACATGGTTTATACTGTACGTAGCCAGGTATGCAGACATTGCTAAGTCCTGTTATTACAGTATGGCCAGAAATAAATAAGGGAGAGGCAATTCATCCATCACTGTTTGCAAAGGACCAAATGTAAAATTAGTCATTATTTGGTTTTTAATTGTAGTCAGCATAAACCGGATTGTTTTATATAAACACAGCAGCTGTTGGTTTACATCATCCATCATGAGTTTGTCAGACATGATATGCAATGGGAGAGTTTTACTTCTTCTACACACGATAATATTATCACAGACTGCAGAAGTACAAGACATGTCTTCACTGCCAAAAAAAAAAATTCTAAGACCATGAATTTTCTTTCTATTCTGGACTTGGTGAATGTTAGAAAGGACAGGTGAATTGCCCCGATAGTATTTACTGTAATTTACATACAGGTTATGGTGTTTCCAAATAATTACAACTGAGCACACCAAAGGTTCTGACATATGAAGGCACAATATTTCATGCCCATTTTCAGGTGTGGGCCATTATCTATATAACATTTCTAATGGGTGTCAAAGCAAAACTGTTGTTTCAAACAGCAGCATTACACTGTGTGACCTTGAAATTTTAATGTGATGGCAGAATTTATTAAGATTCAAGTTTGTAAAATTAAAGGACACTGCAACTGCATTGCAAGTTTAGGAGACAAGAAAATAACTCAAATTATTAAATTAACGAAATGCCTAGTATATCAACCAAGTAGATACATCTGTGTTAAGACATGAAACAGGAACATAGTAGAACCCATGGTCACTCATTTAGGATTATTAAGTACTTTCTTTATGATAGGCAAAACTGTACTTCACAAGGTGCAACTGTACTTAATGTTTCTGTGTAACTTGCTAATCATTTTATCATTCAAGAGAAGCAGCCTTTTCACAAAACTTACATACTGTAACTGTTCTTCTATACATTGCCAATAAATTGTACAGTACAAAAACCAAGAATGGAAAAAGCAGCAAAACTTGGTTATCGAGTGGAAATTAATTAATAACATAAAGTTAGCACCCAGACAAGTATTAAATCCATCAATATAACAAATAT
This sequence comes from Apostichopus japonicus, assembly GCF_037975245.1. NCBI lineage: Eukaryota > Metazoa > Echinodermata > Holothuroidea > Aspidochirotida > Stichopodidae > Apostichopus > Apostichopus japonicus. The sequence goes on from NC_092565.1 coordinate 13,374,944, forward strand.
TATATAATAAGTTTACAAATTACCAATAAACACTAAACAGTGGAAAATTGACTCAATGTGCTCAACTAAGAATTTTTGAAACTTATGAAATGACTGCACTACTTTCTGCTCATATGCTTTATGTTTACATTCTTCAGAATTTAAAAATCTATATAGGCCAAATAGAACAGAGGCACAGCTAAGTGGCAGGGTAAGGGAATGAGATAGTAAGGGCCTGGAAGACTTCAGATTCCATTTCTAAGACACCATTTTCCAACATGGCCACTTCAAAATACATGTTAGGCCAAAATAGAAGAGATTCCCTCCTGCATTTCTCCACCTCCTCCCCACCCCTCCCCCTGTCTGCTGGGATACTCCACACCAAGGTTATAGCTATCCTTATGACAAAGAACACCTTGAACTGACTTGTCATGTACAGTATCTCTTTGCCACAGTGGTTATTTCAAAACGAAAATTGTGATGATTTGTGGTTCTCTCTGTGACATGAAAGATAGTAAAGAAGTACAAGATGAGAAGGGGATGGGTGGGGGGTTTGAAAAACTGTGACAGAAGTTGATGTTTCTGAACAATCAGGTGACTGTAATATACACACTGTAGTTGCCATGAATTTTGTCGTTTTATAGGGATTAAGTACCGACAAAGTCTGTGAAACATTTTGCCAGATTTTCCAACCCTATATCTAAACAGATTTCAGTTTTGGTGTTAAGTAAAAGTATGCCATTTTTAGGTTAAACAGGGTATCTTGTACTTAATCGGAAAGACCAAACCGATGGATATGAATCTGAATGAAACAACTAATTACAAATGTACACTAAAAAACAATCTAAAAATAAACAGGTTTCTTTTTTTCTACTCGTGGTTGTACTGTACCCAACAGACTGGAAGATAATAGAGGGGTCTGATGTAGATCACTAAAACCAACTGTATCACAGCAAACGACACGGTCTCCTATCCTTGAAGGGATTCTCTCCGTTGTTAGGAGGTACCCCTGTCAGTAACATGTCATAGTGTTGCTGTTTATCACAGTATTCGACGAGACTGGTGCAGGCTACGGATACCTTGAACCGATTCACACCTGATTCTCTTCGGAGCTGTTCTACGGCTCTCTTGAGGTTAGAGATAGTCGCTGCACGAGATCTGAAGATGTAATGACATAAAGCTATCTGACGATAAAAGTATAAAGTGGCTTTGAAAATAGATGATGTTTATCTTATCATGAAATAAAACCTTGCTACACTACAAATACAACATAAAACTACCAGAGATTTTAACTGCCAAGAAAACACTCTGTTCTTATTTTTAAAAAGCCAATCCATGAACATAAATAAATTGACAATATACCTTGAGTCCATCTTCTTTTATTCCTAACTGATGTTGCCAACTAATAACTCTCTTTATGGAAAGCGGTAGACTGTGTCTTCTGTGAAAAGAAAGCAGAGAAAAGAGAAGAAATTCTAAAATGCAGTAATTGTAATACTTGGTATAATTTAATAATTCTATGGTAAACAAAAGAAGCATGTACTGTAAGTCATCTGAACATCCATACCAGGCTAAAATGGCACAGTTGCAGAATACATAAAACTAGAAGCTTCACCTTGTATAGCCAGCTACTCTACTATGGAGCCAACATAGCATGTCGAACAAACTTGGAGCAAGCATACCCACAACCCTATGGATTTGTTATTTCAATAAATACTAATTACTAGATACTAGTTAGTCAAGATTTTAAGTATTGCTTGTGGAACTGTAACCAGTCTACTGAGCCTGTGTAGCCACAAAAAACTCCCTGTGGACTGAAAAGGTTTTGCTTTTTATTAAATGAAACCTGCCACACTATATTTTAAACTTAAAGGTCATTGTTAATACATCATGATTTTCATGAAATATGTTACTACCAGTACCAGTGTCATTTGACAAATAATCGATGAGATGCAGCCCATGTCATCTGGTCATATCATCCCCTTCTACCTTCTTCCATACATGTATGTTTGAGGTGACATGGGAGGGTGGGGATATAGTTCCTGGGCTCAAAGTACATAGGGGTCTGGAGAAATCTGGGTGGGGTGATGGGAGAGGTTATTGGAGGAAAGATGTTAAAAAAGTACAACACTCTCCTGTTCATATATTAAGAAGAAACAGAAGGGAACAAACACGGTGTCCATTGATGTAAGTGTCTACAGGGCTAACCTGGCTCTCAAAGTTCAAAGCAGCTAGCCTTCAGACCCCTAGATGTGTTATCCACATTCATGACAATGTCATGTCAGTGTTCACCCTAATGAGTAATGTAGCAGACTTATTCCCATTTTTGCATCAATTGTATTGTTAGCCTAGGTCTATGATTAATGGCTGTTATTGACCTCCCAAAGACTAAGATAATACGGGTAGGCTATTTCTCTTGTTGAGTTTGAAGGTTTATGTTAACTGTGTGACATTTGGCTATGGCCTAACGAATAGGCTTAGTTAGACCCTAGGCTACCCTAAGTTAAGCCTAGCCTAACTCACGTTCGTATTACAAACAAATTGAAGATTTCTGCAATTAATTCCAAAAAACATAAAGTAGATAGAGACATACCTAACTCAGTGCTGTAAGTACCTCTCCGGTAGCAGTAGTCCTACGTATCTCTCCAGTAACTTGATATTTACTTAGCGAAATGACAACTTTCAGTAAGGGAGGAACCAGCCGCCAGTCAAAATCTCTCAGTCAGTATTAGGCCTGTAAGTACAAGGAACTAACAAGGTCTTGTATGTAATATAGTATAGTCCGTGTTAGTATTGTAACACTCATTGACAATGTACAGTTTCTATTCGCAAAGTGTGTATAGGGAGGGAGTTGCTATTCGTGTACGTTGTACGTGCTGTGGTACGTACAAGCCGGATATAAAGTTTCTGGCAACGTAGATAGATTAAAAAATATATCTCTTCCCTATGGTTGTAGTTTAATTTTACAGATGACTGAAAATTATTTTTATGATTAATAAAAAGAATTTAATTAAAATTAATTCCTTCAACGATTTCACTCACTAAAACAAAATGAATTTCCCAGTACCCTAGCGTTTATATGGAACGTCAAAGTCATTATGTGAATACAAAGTTATCGCTACATAAACATAAACCGTGAAAGTAATTTATCTTCTCGCGCTAATGGCTGATCCTTCGTGGTTAGAATCTTTGAAATCAGCTAAAAAGTCTGTCTTAGTGCAGGATGGTAAGTAACGTTTCACAGTATCTACGTGAGCAAATATTACTTTTTGAGTTACTGTTATTCCCATCAGTCGTTACTAGGACTAGGAGTAGCCTAGGAACAATAGGCACAATACAAATACAATGTAGGCTACAATACAACGGGAACACATGGACCAGTTAAGCAAATGCTTGTATAACTAGAATAGTCACCCAAGATACCAGATAAGGTCTGTGCATGAAAACATCACACGTGACCCACTCTAAACCCCAGCAATGACATGAAGTTTATAAGATCAGCAAATGATGGGGGTCCTACCACCACAATAACGTTAACAGTGATACTGATACTGACTTAGGCCTATTACTACTAGTAGTAGTAGCATGGTGGGCTCATAATTAACGCACTTAAAGGGTCACACTAATTAGCGTCAACAGGCCGATTTCACGACAACTCACGACAACTCAAGACAACAAGTTTAAAATACCATCAAATACAATTGATGTTATCAGAGTATATCTGGAAACACGTTTAAAACTGACTGGAACCAGCGTGCATACATATTTTTCATGGGAAAAAATGTTTTTGTCGTAAAAATTGCCAACTTTGTCATAATGTTGAATTGGAAATAGGAACAACATGATCTTATCTTACACAATTGACATGTACTCAAAATATGTATACATGTTGCCCTGTTTGTACTCTCATCGCTGTAAGGTCAATTAATGAAATGTGAAATTCTTCAAATTCTAGAGTTATGGAATAACATCTCTTTTTTCTCTTTATCATATAGGGAAAAGAAAAATTCACTGTATTTTTCTTGATAAAAAAGAAATGGTTGAAGAATATGACGTGAAGACTGGAGATTTGTTAGGTGTGTGAAATGGATCTCCTCTGTTCTATCAATTGATGCACAAATATTGTAATTACAATACATAGGAGTTGTTTGTGTGATATTTTGAACATCAGTTCCAATGTTCATATATCTGAAGAAGATTTGAAGAAAAAAAAACACAAGGAATGACAGTCAAGAACAGCATTTTGTGCAAATGTCTGGCTGATACCTCAAGTTCAAATACAATATTGCCAACAGCAATAATCATACTATGCTTTGCTGTAATTATCCTTACACAGACTTCATAAACATTCATGAGTATAATTGTTCTGGCTTTTTTTTTATGTTTAAGATAGTTAGTATAAACTAGCCAATAATAAATCCCTTTTTAAAGTAGTCTATGTCACATTAGCTCTTGAACTTTAATCAAGTTTTAATTTAAAATATTGAACCTCTTAACGTTGACCAAATGATGTCATTGGTTTCAGTATAAACACTGAAAAGAACTAAAACCAAGATAACAGTAATTGGTCTCAGATCCTACTGGCACGTTGACATCACAGATGTTTATCATGACAGCTCCCAGACCAAGATTTTAAATCTCCGAAACAGAACAAGATATATTCGATAGTTGTTTGGGTGAGATGTTGTTCAAAGATCTCTGTCCTATATAAGCCAATGATGATAGTTGCTTTTGTTTCCACTTTTAAGATCTTCTTAATTGGCTCCAATTATAGCACGCAATAGCTAGCAAATTTTTGTGATGACGTAATCGACCTGCCACGCTCGTAAATCGACCTCAGGCTCAACAATTAGCCTGCATAGCATCTTAACACCATCAGGCTCTTTGTGTCATCACTGTGTGGAAATATGCCCATGTCTACAGTGTACAGTAGTTACTAGTTAGTCATACAGCGTTCACACAAAGACCCTCATACAAGAAATGATTAAATATGTGGCAGGTTTTGCAGACTAATTGGTAAAAAAGAGGTCATTTTACGACCAAGGCAGGTCGATTATGTAAGCTCAAGAAACTTTTCCATGATAGCGTGCTATAGTTGGGGTCTATACAGCTTAGATCTTTAATATATGACAAAATGGCACATAATGTCAAATATTCATGGTATCATTGAATATTCTCTAATTAGTTTTAATTTGGTTAAATACCCAAAGAGTGCGCTGTACACCTTATCTTTTTTGATTGCATAATACTCAATAGGTTTGCTCAAATTTCTAATAATTTGCAACCAAGTATCAGAAGCTGCCTTAAGCAACAATGAAGCCATTTAACTTTGTCCACTTGTATTTTTTCTTTTTCTTTTTTGGCCATAAAAAGTTACCACCATGGCATCTAGGATGATATTCGTTTTCTCTGTTGTTCATTCCTTCAAATAGTTAGGAAGTGGAAGAAAAGGAAGGTTCTAGGAGGAGATGGGACATGGGAGTTTGAGGTTGGTGAACAGTTTCGTGCTTCATCACTCCTTAATGAAGATATGCTCAGAGAAAGTAACACCAACGTAAGTTGAACACTTTAAGGACTACGAATTTGTTAACCTTGTATCTTTGCAAAGCTTGCTGCAGTAATCAGAAATTGCATGGCAGAAAAATATTAAACATCACATGTTTTTGAGAGGTATGTAGTATATAGACTAAATATAGCATACTGTAATTTATTCTGCTCTTAGATCAATGTGTCTTCATTTCACTGTATTATTATGCATTCAGCTTCAGTAGTGTTTTCTTGAAACTTTTATTGTACACAAATGTGTAGCACTAGCACTGCTTCAAATGAAACTTGCTGTTGAATATTCCACTATACTGTTTATTGAGAAATGTACATGTGACTGGCCTGTATACTTGTTAAAACAATTTATTCAGTGTCTCATCGGGAAAAGTTATATCAAAACGTTTTCCATCTTCTCTCTTGAAGCCCATTTTCACAAGAAAGGATAGCAAGGATTGTTTTCAGTGGAGGATAAGGAATCTTTCGTATCCTGTTGAGACTTACACAGTCACAGCAGACAATGATGCAAGGTGTTGCATCATCAGAACTTCAAATAAAAAGTAAGGGTTTGAATTTTTAATATTCACAGGGGTAGAGAAATAAGCATGAATGCAGGTGTCATTATAGAACTGTTACCTAATTTGATGAAGGTGAAAACAAAATTTTTGCAGAGACACAAAACATTTTCATCTTGACCGATGTCTCGCTCTCATTCTGTTTATGTGTACAACCATCAAAGAACTCCTTTATACCAGAGGGTTATTTATATATACTGTTAATTTCATGTACAGGCATTTTAATTTTTAATTGTACACTGTGTAGAGTAAGGAAAGGCAGGGGTGTAGCGAGCGGGGGGGTGTGGGGGGGTGTCACACCCCCCCAATAATTTGGTCGCTGTCGGCAAATTTTGGGTCTGTCGGCAAAAGGAGAAAAGGTGAAGAGAGCGGAAGGGGAAGAAAGAAGGAAAGCTGAATAGAAAAAGGAGAACGGGAGCTTCTTCCGTGCCAAATTTGACTTAAAATATGCACCAGATTGCATCTAAGGACGTTCAAACTAATTTTTCCAAAGGGGAGGGGTAGACCCCCTACCCTTAGACCCCTCCCCCATTTCAGTCACCACTTCCAGATCCGTCGGCAAATCAAATTTGACTTAAAATATGCACCAGATTGCATCTAAGGACGTTTCAAAACTAAAAAATTGCCAAAGGGGAGGGGGACACCCCCTCCCCTTAGACCCCTCCCCCCCATTTCAGTCACCACTTCCAGATCCGTCGGCAAATCAAATTTGACTTAAAATATACATCAGATTGCATCTAAGGACGTTTCAAAACTAAAAATTAGACCCCTTCCCCATTTCAGTCACCACTTCCAGATCCGTCGGCAAATCAAATTTGACTTAAAATATACACCAGATTGCATCTAAGGACGTTTCAAAACTAAAAATTTTCCAAAGGGGAGGGGGACACCACCTCCCCTTAGACCCCTCCCCCATTTCAGTCACCACTTCCAGATCCGTCGGCAAATCAAATTTGACTTAAAATATGCACCAGATTGCATCTAAGGACGTTTCAAAACTAAAAATTTTCCAAAGGGGAGGGGGACACCACCTCCCCTTATACCCCTCCCCCATTTCAGTCACCACTTCCAGATCCGTCGGCAAATCAAATTCTCCACACCCCCCCAACAAAAACCCCTTCGCTACGCCCCTGAGGAAAGGGTAACTTTTTCACCACTTTTAAGAATTTTCACACTTGCTGTACTTTTGGAAATTGCTGAGAGAGTCTAAAACTATATTGCCAAGCCATATTTGTTGCCAGTCACTCCATTTTTGGTTTGAATCAGTAGAAGAAATTGCCTTAACTGGAGTTATTTCACATTCATATCAAGAATATAGATGACTTGAGCCCTGTCTGTTTACAACCTTTCCAAATTAAATATGAATTATAAACTGAATAAATTTGCTTTGTATTTCTTCTTATGTGAAATTGATCATGACACACTTTGTCAGAACCTTCAAAAGCTGACTAAATTTGTGGTTTCTCTGATGACATTTTCTGCTCTGCAAACTGCCAGACACATTCAGGATTTACCACTAAACTTAACAAGATACTTCCTCTCTCTATTTCTTTTTTGTGTTGACAGAATTTCTTCAAATTTGGGATGAAAAAGCTTTTACAAGCATTACTTTAAATTTGAATAGTAAGTAGTCAAAAGTACTACCTACTAACTTCTAAGGGTTTAGTTTTGATTTCCTAAGCTATTTTAAATTGTTCTCAGCTGTTGTTTATCTAACTATCTCTCTCTCTCTCTCTCTCTCTTTTGCACTGTTTGGTGTCCTCCTCAGATATTACAAGAAGTTTACCATTCCAGACCTTGACAGGATACAACTTCCCATAGATCAAAGTGCAATAACCTTTGCTCATGCTCACAACACTTTGATCATTTCGGTAAGTAACATATCAACTCTGCAATGTTCTACGAACGTTTACGGTAGTAGCATGAATCACCCACTATCGATGAGGCATGGACATTACTGGTTATAAACTTACTAAATAATTGAGTGAATGGTGCTGTTGAAGGAACTACAGGACCGGGGAGGGGAGCGGAGGGGTGAAATTGTAAGGGGTAGATGTTGCTCTGTGGAATAGGACTGACTCTTTGTCTATACAGATACTTACTTCCTTCTTACTTTCTGCAAAGCATAATGGTAGATTATATTTCTACTATCCCAAACGTGTTTCCATTCATCCTCCTTTCATACCGAAGTTACATACTTGATGTTATTTAATTTCTTGTCCTGTTGTTCACTTATAAGTTTGACAAAGATATAAACAAAATGAAACGAAATAGACTGCCACCATATAAAAAACGCACTCTCATAATCATATCATATTACAATTTTTCTCTACAAGGTATTGTAATGTTTTTTTGAGCCATTAGTTTAGCCTCAACATACAATGACAATAACCACTATGCCTGCTTCATATACAGAGTAGGTTAGGCTAGGTCTTCCTGCTATGAAAGTGTAGTATGTAAACAAACTAACTCAACTGTCCATGGTCAATCATATCTGAAGTGGATATTAATCAAACTGTAAAAAAAAACTAGCTCCTTTTAATATTAATAATATTAAGAACTGCAGAGTATGACCACAATCAATTTCATATGGTTTCCTTGTACACAATTCCTGATTTTTTTTCATGTCTTGTTTTTCTTTTCTTAATAGTACAAGAAGCCTCCAGAGATCCACAAATTGGAACGAGAAATCAAAGCTGAATTACAGAAAATAAATACCATGAAGGAGGGTGACGTTGAGTGTAACCCTAGCTAGCGAACAGAGGAACAACCATACTCATATTCCGTCCACTGCTAATGTCATTTTGAGCATTTTTGCAAAGTAATTTGTAAGGCTGAAAACTGCAAAAACAATTGAATTAGTAACCTCATTTTGGAGCAATGTATGTTACACACCATGTCAGTGTCTTAAATGTGGGGTAGCATGCCTGTCAGAATTTCTTCACTTCACTTTGCCATTTATCATTAATTGATGTGTTTTTCTAGAACACTTTGCTCTGTCAGTTTCCATGGTGACAGACTTTACAACCCATAAGATATTTGTTAATAGAATATTCTTTGATTTGACAGTTTCCTTTAAGTAACATAGTTTTTTGGTTCATATCCAGCAAAAAATTTTATACCCAAATGTGACAATGTTGATGTAACTATAAAAAGATTTTTTGAAAGCCCATATAACAGTCACCAGTCAAGCCATATATCTTGTTATGGCATTGTAAAGTTAATTGCTAGTTCAGGGTGAGCAAAGGTTTTGGGTGAGAGGTAGCTATAATTGTAATGCTGTTGATTTTCTCTTCTATTGTTTAATTTGCTGATTTCTGGTGTTGTTGATCAACATAGGATATTAAAAATTGTTCTGTTCTTCGCATAAAGTGTGTGTGACTCCAAGATTGAAGCAATGTGCCTGTCCTATGTTCTTTGTGACATTCATAGTCTATTATATATAATTTATTTAAGTAATCATCGTAATGAGATTTCCTCCGAAATGAACTAAGTCACTGTAGATGACCTTTCCAATATCGCCTTATGTTTTGATGATGAAATATTTTCTTGAACAAATTTAATGCTTGTGTAGAGATTTGTTGTTAGAATACTCTATTTTACAACTTTTTTGGGTTATTGTAAATTTTGTTCTGTATATTAAGTTGCTTTCACCTTGAACATTAATTATTTATACTTTCATTTGTTTTGTAAAGATCTGAAAAAAAGTCAAAGAAATGCAACGTGATGTAGCCAATTTGGTATTAATTTTTTCATTCTGTGATCGCTTGTACTTCTTGAGAATGGAATAAAGTACCTTAATCATATATTGATCCCCATTCATTATTTCCCAATCTATTAAATACTGGGCACTTTTGTGAATACATCAATCCCAATCGATACCAGTTATCCATGTCCACATCAACTGCTGCCCCAGTCCTCCTGCTATTCATTAGTGGGTCATTGACCCATCCACTTGTTGACCAACTATTCATCCAGTCATCCAATCACTGATCCATCAACCTTTTGATCCCCTCTCAACTTATTATCCCTACACCTCGTCTTCAACCTTGCACAAATAATCATACATATTTACTAGAACAACCTTGAGTTTAGAGTTATAGATCTAAGTCATGGTCTAAATATCTCAGAATGCACCACTGGATGTCCAAACTTTAATTTAAAGATGAACCCATCCCACTTATGTGGGAATCAACAAACAGTGGAAGATACACATCCAAAAACTACAGTTATGCATTCAAGATTTCATCGGAGGGAGAGCGAAGATGAACGGAGGGGCACACACCTGCGTAGGAAGGCAAGCGACAGATTAAGGAATATTGTAAAGGAGGGGGATTATAGAAGCTGCATCCCATTTATAGGGGATGTCAGGATGTTTTCCCTGCACCCGAATACAATTTTGGTACAAATTTACCGAGATGAGGATATTTTACTTTTTGGTACAATTTGTACCGGGATTCATCTTGAATTCTGTAGATTCACTGCGTGAAGGTTTTTTTTAGCATATTCACTAGATATGTCTCTGGTCAGACATGTTCAGCTAGTCTCATTTTTTTACAGACAAATGTGCGACTTTGCAAGATAAACTCCAGCCCATGGGATAGAAATGAACGGTCTGCTCATCTAAAGGTCTTACGTAGAAAACGGCAAATCCATCGAAAATGTGGAAGATCACGAAGCAGACAACTCTCACTGCAAGGGTTTGTAGACATGCTTTTACATGCTCACATTTGTACAGTTGCGGTAGACCTAACGTTTGCCTAGCCCCTATCCTAACTCGCTAGATGAACTCATAAATGCACGTTACTCGTTTGTCATAGGCTACTGTATGCAGTGTAAGGAGATACAGATGAACAGATAATGCGAACCGACTATGTTTTGGTCGAAATTAAAGTCAATTAGGAAGAAATATACTTTTCCTTACCAAATATACAAAGTAAAAGACACCTTAAATGTTTCCTGCTTCAGCTATAATGCTTGGTGGTAGTCAGATTCCTTAGCCCTTAAAAGATTCATAAAAATAATCGGTGTGAGGTGTAGATGAAGAAACTGGTCAACTCTAGTCTTAGTACTTGTGATTAAAATGATGTATACACAGCAAATCCAACCTCTTGTGACATATTTCTCCAAAACATGAACGGGAATAAGTTTACCATAGTTATAAAAGAAGGTGTCAGCATTAAGACAAATTAGTAAGTAATACAGGTGCAAACTTATGTTATGGGCTGAAGACAATATACTGTACACTAGGTGCAGTTAAAAGTTTTCTCAGATAGAAAGATGACACATGTGCATTCATGTTCTTTCCTGTTTTATAAAGATATACACTAGCAGGAATTTTGTACAAGATACAAAGTCTGATCTGACTTGATAGGAATCTAAAAATGTGGTCATTACAAATACTGATGATTTACCATTAGAAATATAGTTTAATTTTTTTTTGATATTATGTCAGCAAAAAAAAGGCACCAAGAAATTCTGATAATATTAAATTTCTAACCAATCACAGCAAATGTATCCAAATGGCATTGAGTCTGCAAATTTTTGGCAATGTAAATTTTTGGTTAGCTATACCTATTCAGCTACAGCAGGCCTAGCCTATTGTTTTAGATAAATCACACTGGTAAGGTCTACTTGATATAGAAGGAATTTGATAAAAATATCATAAAATGTTGTTGTGATAGGATAAAGATAAGTAGAACTATATTTCTTGATGATATACTGTGAATTTGACCCCCCAAAAAAGACAGTTTTGCATGACTAGATCTCCTAGGTGGAACCTAGATCTAGCTTGCTGTAGGCATAATTAGTACTGATGGTATTTAATAATTGATAAGTTGGAGAGTCTGCTACTTGTTTATATCATTTATACTTTAAACTAATTAATCCACACCAGATCTGGCAGCTTAATTTAATACTGGTAGATTATAGGTCTAAATATGAAGCACTTACTTTCTCAGAGTTTTTTGTTTTCTGAAGAAGACAAAGCACACTATCATTGTAAAGTGTGTGGCTCAAAAGTACTGGAGAGTTGTTGCATAGATGGTCTTACTAAATGAAGCATATAATCAGACATCAAAGTTTGCAAAATATATGTCCATAAATCTTGCGAAAAAGGCATCCATGGAATTTTTATGATGAATTTGAAGCTTGTTTCTTTTATTTCAAATATTTTGTGTATTTAATCACAGGTGACCAGCAGGCAGCTAGTAAAGAGAAACTTTTCAAAGAATAGCCAACGGCTCCAGCAAGCAGAAGGGGGAAATCCTGGGGTACCACCTCCACCACCACCACAAAGGTATTAAATAAAGGCCTGTACAAGCCTGTAAGACAACACTGATTTATATTTATTGATCAAAGTACTGCTTTTAAATAAGTTGGATGATATGGAATAAACAAAAAAAATCATAAATGGTGGGTTTGCTGGATGAAATTTTACATTATTTCCATAAATGATTATATTCAATCTGTCAACATGATTCTGTTTGCCAATTTCAGCCCAGAACAATCAGTCATATACCTACTGTAAGTTAAATAATATTTCCATTTGAAAAGGAAGTAGGGATTGTAACGATTGTTGAAATCAAGTTGTCTTATGACTGGTCAGCCATTTTCTCCAGATACTTGACTTGAGTACCTTACATCACTGTGCGAGTGTACTGTCTCTTAAACTAACATCCATCTTGATCTGAGTTTGTCAGTTTCAGGAAAGGATAACTTAAGTCTTGACTCAGTAACACACAGGAACAAAAAAGCCTCTTCCATTAGCAAAGGAGACGATAGTTTAGTATTAACATTGTTGAAATGACCTTGTTTATTTTCTTTCATAGATCTGGCAGTGGTCTAAAGATTCTTGGAGGTGGACTGCTTATTGCTGCTGGTGCGATTGGAGGAAGTATTGCCTATGCCAAGGCCAATCCTGAGTTCAGACAACAAGTTGAGAGTAACTGGCCTGTACTTGTCCCTCTGACCTCTTACATCTTTAAGGATGATGACAACAATGATGACAAGTCCGAGCAGAAATTCTCTCTAGGTGGCTTGACAACCTCTCTTGGAAGGAAGAAAGAAGTGTGAGCTTATTATCTCATATCATATCACCACCAAGACTTTTAAAAAGTTGCTGTTTCCTTTGAAACATAAGGTTCTTCTATATGTAAATTATTTAAATGTTATCGAGCAAGAAAAAAAATTACAATTCAGTTCAATTACCATGATGACACCTTGAATTATGCTGTTGCTAGATACATTCACAATATATCCCAAGATTTAAAGTAATTTATATATCTTCTCAATAGAAAGTGCTATGAGGATGTGGTTCTGACATAAAGATGCAAAAAATTACCTAGATATGTTTTGTTAGCAATCGACTTCAGCCATCGTTATATTTATTTATGTAACCTATGACAGGAACTCTTTTATCTTTTGTAACAGTACTTCAGTTTTAAATATCTTGTGTTTGCTAGCTAAGCCATTACTGTAATTGTGTGTTATGTTGCAACTTTAATAGGATGGAATTCAAAAGATGAAAGCCATGAAAAAACAGTCTAAAGGGTTAAGTGATTAAATCTTACGTATTGTATTGATAACTTCAGTTTACCCGAGGCAGACATTAAACCACCGACTGAACTGGAAGAGAAAACTAATGAACCGTCGGCTCTGGTACCCAGTGTAAAGAAAGAGGGGAATGAGGATGGCAAGAAGACCAAAACAGAAGTGAAAGTTGTTACCAAGGAAGAAAAGAAAATTACAAAAGAGAAACAGGAATTGAAGAGAAAAGAAAAAGAAGAAGCCAAAGCCAAAGCAATGGAACAGAAGTTGATTGAGCAGGAACTGGATGATGCCGCTGAAATTGCAGGTGAGGTTGTGAGTAGCGTATTTGGAGGATTGATAACAGAGTTGTGTTAAGTTTGTACTCATATTCTAGCACTATTACCTGTACTGGTACCCCCCCCCCACCTCCCCCCTCGTAGATGCACTCATACTAGCGTTCGTGGATTTACCCATACTTGTTTTGATAAAATGTTTACTGAAAAAGGAAATAGTCACCGATTTGTAATACACGTTTCAGTCAATGCCAATATACAGTTACTCAGAGCTCAAACTTGGAAGAAACCAATGAATTTAAAATTGATAGGAAGGGCATGAATTGTACGTCTCACAGTTTCATACCATTTTGCTTTTCTCTTGGGAACAGAGTCAGACACATAATACACTGTACTAGAGAAATTAAACTTGATCCGGTTGTTTCATAGTTCAACTGAATCTGACTTAAATAAGGTTATCAGTGGTAAACAGAACTGTCACAGTAGGAAGGGTGTCAAAATGACGATTTTTGTTTGTATTTAATAACAGCGCTAGAAACCATCTTAGATCACGTCATGGAATCGGCTGTAAACGCGACCGTGTCGGCCATCGACAGACAAACAGAGACGGTAGAGATCATAAAGAATCACACAGAGAAGTTAAAAGTAGCACTTGATACCTCTCAGGTGAGCAGTGTTTAATTAATTAATTATTAATCAATTAATAGTTAATTTTATACCTCTCAGGTGAGCAGTGATTAATTAATTACTAGTTAATTTGATACCTCTCAGGTGAGCAGTGATTAATTAAGTACTAGTTAATTTGATACCTCTCAGGTGAGCAGTGATTAATTAATTAATAGTTAATTGATACCTTTCATGTGAGCAGTGATTAATTACCTGGCGTATCATACATTGAATTATTTGTCACATATCTTGCATTGAATTGCTGTATGTTAGATCTTAATGTAATTTATTTCTTGTATCATAAGAAACTTAGATGATGAAAGGTCCTAATATAAATTCCTGAATGTTTACGTCTAAAATTTTCTAGTCGATGAAAACCTCAAAAGTTGATAACTCAGTGCTGTTTGGAAGAGAAAGTCTGTCAGATATATATATGAAATAAAAACTAAAGGTTCATTGATATCTACAGTGTTCTAATTTAATTGAATTGTAAGGATGTAGAAATCTAGTAATCCTTCCACAGTTCAAGAAAAAAAAAGTAAAAGAACTTGATTAATGTGAATGGACTTCAACAGAGTTTTATAGTCAACCATGATCAGCCTTCTACATCCTTTTAACTTCGTCCTTCAGGACATGTTCCTTTACTTGTGGGATATCTACTTGGCTGGAAGGTACTTTAGAAAACACATTTAGGAAGCTGAATGTTGGATGACATAATTATGTGGTCTTTTTTTTTCCTCCTTTGGTTCTCTCCTTTTGTAGGAAGTCACAACCAACGTGAAAGATCAGCAATGGAACGAGGTTATTAAAGCGGCAGAGATCAAGAAAGATTCTCAGCAAGCGACTGATGCTGAAATCCTCAGAGCAAGGTAAATCATTGGTGAAACTAGGCGTATTATTGAAGAGGGAAAAAATTTGATTGTGAAATGTTTTAAGACAATTTTACCTGGCAACACCAGTGGAATTTTTGTTGTCGGAATTGCTGAGTAGTTTGTGGTATGGGTTGAAAGTGTAGTTGTCGCAAGTGACAGTCTGTGAAATGAATTTTTTAATATATAATATCATATGATATCAGGCAAGAGAGAAAACAATGAAAACACACAGACAAACAAAACAAAAACTAAACAAATTGGTAGGTATTTTTTATCACAATTTATTCATAATTTACTGAAAGCAGTTTATAGAAATGTGTTTATTTCATACATTAAAACATGATCAATAAAAAAGAAATATCTCATTAAACTCAATCAATTTGAAGTCAATTGTCACACATAACAATATAACTGTATGTTAAATGATGTTAAATCCTAAGATCTGAAGGGGGGGAAAAATCCATTTTAATCAAGTAAAATTAACAAACGAGAAGTAATAACTAAGACTAACAGATTTTATTTAGACAAGATTAATATCACTCTTCTTGTCATATTTTTTTGTCGTTATGAAATATTCTCAGGGAAGAACTAGAGAAACTGAAATCTGTTATTGAGGAAGGTGACAAGGTCAAATCGAAGTTTGGTCCAAGCAAATATCTGATTGGAGCCAAAGAGACTCTGCTTCAGATGCAGGGAGACTTGGATGAAGCTGAACTTACGGTGAGCGTCAAACAGAGGCAGATGTAATGGGCGGGAAGGAGTAACAGGATAGGGGTGGAGGGAGGTGGAGGCAGGGGGAGAAAGAGGAAGAAACATGACAAAATGACCGAGAAGTTTTGTTATGCATTATGATTGCTAGGGCTCACTGAATTGAAAATAATATGAGCTACTGAGGTTTAAAAGGTTGGTATTAATTGTGAATCACAATCATTTTCAAATGTTCTTGAAAATTGACATGGCATATGCTACAGACCAAACATTGCAATGGAAACAGTGTTTTCTCGGGCTTTTAATCTTCACTTGTCGTGAAAATGGTGAATTCTATGGTGAGAAATGGTCTGAAAATGACCAAAATATCTTGACTCCCTGGAATCCTGTTCAACAGATTCTAATTGATTGTTTTGTCTCTTTTGTGCTTTTTAACTTCAGAAAACCAAAGCTGACAGAGAGGCGAGGATGTTGAGGGACTGCCACGAGTTGATCGAGAAAAGCCGAGAGCAACTTAAGAAGGAATTAGCCAGTGTTGTCCCCAAGGTGAAACTTGGTCAGAAAGGTAATGAGTACTAGTTAATATCATTTGAGGATTGTGGAGGAAACCTTGACCAATTTAACCATTGAACACTTTTTGTTCGAAAACATTTTGCATTAGTGAATTTTTCTTGTGACCTCTGAAAAAGCCAGTGAAAATAGCAAGTGTTATGTCTCATCCTTTATATGATTATTTAATTCAACGTTGATGCATTGAAGATAGAACAATTCCTTCGACATTTTTCTCTTGTACGATATATACAAATTTATACATTTTTTTCAATTTGTTCTCAAAACAAGTTGAGGTGTACGTTGGTACAATCCAATTGTATATTAGCAAGCCTACAATATAAATATGGAAAAACAAAAGAAGAACAAAATACAGTGTAAAATTAAATGCACAACTCTTGTTTGAGTTTGCTCTCTGTTAAAATTCATACTTGGCGTGTCGGTCCACATTCATGTAAGCACTTAGCTCATAACATGAGGTCAATGAAGGTCAAACTTTGTTGGAGGTCTCATCTCCAAGCTTTTAGTTAACTTCATGTACCGATATCCTGCAAAACACAAGGTCACAAGATATTTTCTTTGTGGTTCTTTGATGTTGGCATTAGTAAATTGCAAAGTAGGCTAAGGTGCATAATGCTATGAAAGAGGTGGTAGGTATCGTCTGTGTGTTGGTGCTAGATTTGAAAAAAACATGCTTCTATTTCCAGATTTTAATATGTACTGTGATGCAATTGCACTTTAGAAGCAAAGTATTTGCTGTATAAGGCAAATGAACAACAGTCTACATTCTGGGAAGTTCTAAACAAATTTGAAAGGGAGGCAAAGACAAAATACGGCAAAAAGGAAAATACTGTTGCAAATGTCAACCAGTCGATCTTCGATCTTTCAATTTTTCTTGTTTTCCTGTTGTTGTTAGGCGCCAAACTTTCTGAGGAGGAACTGAATGCCATCATCGTCTACACCCACCAGAGGATAGAACAACTGCACAAACAGCTAGCCGAGCAGCAGGCTCTAGAGGAGAAGAGGATAGGATTGGCTCTGGAGAGACAGAGAGAAGAAGATGAACAAGCTAACCGAGAACAAGTTCTCCGAGATCTTGAGAGGAAATCAACAGAATGGGCCATCCTGCAAGAGAAAAAGGTGAGGTGGACAGGTTTTGTAAGAACTGAATTGTTGAAGAAGAAGAAATTGTTAAGAAATGGTGGGTTAGAATAATACAGATTAATAAATAATGAGTTTTAGATGGGAGGAAAATAATCAGCTGGTTTATTTGTTGTTTAGTGTATCTATCAACTGGTGATAAGACTCTAAGTAAGAATAGGTTGATTTTCTAGCAGGGAAATAATTTAGTTGTGCAGTAATTGGGAGATTTGTGACTAAAAATATAGATAGTACAATCTAAATTTAATATTAATTAAAATATTAATTAAATATAAATTATATATAATACAAGCAATAATTTTCTGTGTACAAGAAGTGCTAGCCATCTATCAATAGGCGTAGCAAATTGCTCAGCTTCTCTAGCATTTTTTATGGTATGCAAGATAAATATAGTTTATTTACTACAAGACAATTCAAGTCTATGAAACAAAGTGGGTGCCAAGGACTAACATGCCTGCATACCTGATTAGTGCAGTTTTGTGGCCCAATTTTTTTTATTTTTTCATATGCTGGATTGAAATCCTTTGCATGTCAGATTTTGACCAATCGAGCCAAGCGAAAGCCCTTGCCTTATATATGATTATACGTTTTTGTCCTACCTTCCTGACATAGCTCTCAGAACTGAGACAGGAGTACGAAGATGAAATGAGAGTCCAGCTGAGGCGTCAAGCCGCTGCTCACAGCGACCACCTCTCTGACGTCTTGAGAGTCCAGGAGAAACAGCACGCTGCCCAGACGGAACAGCGAGAGGTTGACGTCAGGCAGGAGGAGAGATCCAGGTACCAGGAGAAGCTCAACAGTGCCATGACCAAGCTAAGAGGAGTGGAAGCAGCCATCGAAGGTAAGTCTTGCTCTCATCACCAAAACTTGCTGTTTCCTGATTGAGAACAAAAACAAAAAGTGTCCCACATGGTAGGAGAGACGATAAAAATGTTACAAACAATTCTAGAACTACTGCACACCTAATGTGTCAAAGGGTGATGGGAGGGTTGGTTATTTAGTGTAGCAAGGCTTTAGAACGAGTTCTTCAAGGGTTAAAAATTTGGTCAAGAACAGAAACGAATATCAGAACTCGCCATAGAATCGTCATTCAAGAGCCAAACGACACTGTGAACAAGTATTGGAAAAGCAACACATTCGTTACTTGTAAGCTAGCTTAATTTACATATTAACTCCTGTGAGTGCTGTTTCTGCTGTATTGTTGTGTTGCTATTGTTTTTTATGATATTTTAGTCATTGCTGTTTGCTAAGTGTCATTTGGTCTGCATGCAATGCAAGGAAGTATCTGACCCATTCACTGCTAACCTGGCTCTATGTCATTAAGTTTATATATATACCTTAGAAGTTTTTTGTTGAACTTGCCACAACCTAGGATGCCATAATTGAATGTTAGAAGAAAGATTCGCGAGGTACTTACATTCATCTGCTGCTGTAGTCTGTGGGACGCAAAATGTTCTGTGTTAGATTACACAGTTCCTGACCTGTGAAATTGTGCATAGTAGACTAGTTGTTGTGAGCAGGTAGATTGCATAGTTCTATTGATCAGGGGGACTGAATTATGTTTAAGTATTATATCGCACGATGAGGACGATACAAAACTACTACCCCCAATGCTATAAAAGGCAGCTTGAATTAAAACTGTGTGTATTCTAGGCACTGGATATGACCTCAAGTGAACAATAGACTGATTTGAAAGATGCTAATGAAATGGAGAAATTTTCAGTGGTTTGCTTCAAAAAACTAATTACACACAGATGAAAAAGCTATTTTGACACTCAAGCATTTGAATTGAGTGGTAGAGATGCAAGACCTATTGACTGTATTAATTGATCGATTTATCTCATTTCTTGTCAGGACGAGCTCATTTGGAGAAAGAAAATAAGAAATCTCAAGAGCTTTGGCTGGCTTGTGAGACCCTAAAGCAGACAATAACAACAGGTGAGCAAAACCATTACCTTGTCTACCACTATCCCCATAGTTGGAATAGATTTAGGGAACCCTCTGTAAAATTAATGTTTCGACAAGTTTCTTGTTATCGTAACGAACGATTGATCTGCGACGATACAAGTTTTATCAAATAGCTTTGACTAATAATTTCATACCTTCTTTTACAACTGAATATAGATTTATGCTTTGTGATTTACCAATCAATTTTCCGTTGCTCCAGGTAAACTGGGAGGTAGAAACTGGGAAGACAAGCTGAAGCCTCTTGCCAACGAGGTGATTGCAATCAAGGAAGTTGCGGGACCAGAAAATC
The DNA here is from genome assembly GCF_037975245.1 of Apostichopus japonicus. Lineage (NCBI taxonomy): Eukaryota > Metazoa > Echinodermata > Holothuroidea > Aspidochirotida > Stichopodidae > Apostichopus > Apostichopus japonicus. The sequence goes on from NC_092565.1 coordinate 13,395,075, forward strand.
AGTTTGTCAATGCCGTGGTAGATAAGATACCAGAAGAAGCACTGATGAGAGGGGTATTCAACGAGGACTGCCTCAGGGAGAGGTGGGAAAATATCCAGAGAATTTGCAAGAGGGTCGCACTGATAGACGAGAATGGGGGTAGTATTTTCCGATATTTTGTGTCCTATTTTCAGTCGTTGCTAGTCTTCACAGATTCAATACCCCCGTTTGAAGGGGAAGAAATAGATGTGAGTAGTTTAGATGTATTTAAATTAGTAGCCTATACCACATATTACGTAGAGAAAGGGGACTTGGAGCAAGCTTTGAGATATGCAAATCAGCTCGAAGGTATGCCAAAGAAAGTGGCCAGTGATTGGCTAAAAGAAGTACGGCTACTGCTTGAGACTAACCAGGTCGCTTCGGTGCTAGCTTCTCAAGCTTCAGCGTCTGGTTTAGGGGGACTGCATATTCAGTGAGTGAAGTAAAGCCTTGGTCATATTGCATATATTCAGTAAGTGAAGTCAAAGACACACAGGTTGTATGCGATATTTAATTAAGGTAATACTGCTCATCTTTTGGCATTGTCTTCTGAAGAGAATGTTCTTGCAAAGAGCTTGCATCACCGGCCCAGATTTTAAACCAAATGTGAAGTTTCTAATTAAAAAGTTATCATGGACAGTGGAAATTGTTTGTCATTTGTATCTTAACTTTGCGAAATATTTTGCATACTGTATGTATTGTATACACGCAAAACATGAAGCTGTGTTCAAACATGTCTATGTGTAAAGTATAAAGCTGAGAAAATGGAAAAAGAGAGGTTGGACTAAAATGATATTGTTGAACAATTAAAGGTATATTGCTTGAGAATATTTGGCTAATACATTCGAGTCCTTACAAGATAACTATGTCCCTCTTTATAATGATCACACAGTCAGTCTCGATGCAAGGGGACTGGGGATCAGTCGTTCGGTTTTCCTGCTAAGGTTCCTTCCTGGCGACTTTTATTAAAAAGTATGTCCCTCTTTATTGTCATAATTCACTCGGAAGTAATTTTATGTCTGTCGGCTTCCTGTGCACCTTTCAAAATTTGTGGTGAATTTTCTTCTTTGCCGAATAAGGCTCATCAAGTGTTAATGTTTGTGAAAACATGAATATGGTGTCATTGCATGAAAGCTGAAACTGTGCAGAAAATCATAAAAGAAAAAAAGTACATAAAACTTGTCTGTTATTCATTTATTTCCATGATTTCATGATAAGTGGTGGTTCTCTTTTGTGAATTTGGTGCAGTAAGTTTCCGAAAATTGGTCGACGTTTTACCTCGATGAAATATAATTAGCGCCTATCAAACAATGGTTGTCCTACACCGTTTTTTACAGTTTATTTAAATGTTCAATATGACAAAAAAATAGAAATAGTTACAAAAGTAAATTTACAGATAATTTGAAAGGTTGGGTATGATTATGTATAAGTACAAATTGCATAAAACATGGGATTCATTTGTCAATCATGTCACTGAATCCAGCCTAAACAACATAAAAGTAATAAACTAAAATATAAAGAATGACAAATATGTATGCAGTAAATAATAAAACAAAAACAAACAAATGTGAAATATTCTTCAACTTTGTAAAATGAATGCTACACTTTGAAGTAACAGTGGCTATTTTTTGGCTATTTTTAATAGTTTGGCTACTTTTAAAACTGTTCCCAAGTATCCCCATCAGATATGCTAGCCTTGCACTTGATCACTTAGAAGACGGCTTGTATCTCCAAACCCTCATAATTAACGGATGAATTACAAAACTGCCACTCGTAGGATATCTTCTTGCCACTAAAGGGATATCTTCTTGCCACTCGAGAAAAGTGAAATGGAATGTCAACAAGCTCTCAATAAATTATCCCCTCAACATCTTAATACCTATCACTGTTAACCAACACAATGTTATTTATATAGAGCCTAAGGAAGGTTCATAAGAGCAGTTTTATCTGCAGTAAGCTGGATGTTCTTATTCTCATATTTGAACACTTGACTTTCTCTATGTGTATCAAGAGTATAATTAAACTTGACGAGGTGAAATCTATCATGACAGTCTCTTAAGCAACTTATCTTCACAGAAACTAGTTTCCCTTTCTCGAAAACCTACCCAAATTGATTTCAACAATTGATGAATGTTTACATTATCTGTAGTGGAAGACTGCAAAGGATTCTTTTTTTCTTTTCATGAAAACTTCAACCGCTATTGATCATAATCTTAATTTGAGACTGAATGCTTAAAAAGAAAAAAATTAGGCTTTCGCTATGGTAACGTTAAGTAATTCAAGCAGGATGAGTCACTCCATGTTACTCACTTCACTATGAGACAAAATGGCCTGTAATGACTTCATAGTTCTACTAAAGGTACCATCTCTTGAGCATATGGTATGATATATGAAAGTATACGGCAGTTCTCCACAGATCCAGTTCTTAACAGATCAAATTCTGTTTTCAGTCATTTAAGCTGGACCAATCAATGGGCTTCTTTCCAGATTTCTGTAAATATTCATTAGCCTTTGAGAAGTGCCCACAGTCAATAAATCCAAGCCTAGCAGACAGGGGAGATGGATGGGACGACTCCAAAACACAATGATTTAACTGTATGATGATAAAGAAAAAACAAAATGATTTTGAATATATTACGTTAAATTTGATTCAAACCTCAAGGAGGTTGTTTGGTAGTGCCTTATTTTGTTATTCTAACCCTATCAAATTTTATTTGATTGGATTGTATAGCGGATTGTATAGCCTAGTGGTTAACGCCGGCGTTTCCCAGTCATGAGATCCCCGGTTCGATTCCCCGCCGACAGCAATGTGTGTCGTCTGGCAAGGGTGTTGTTCAATAACAACTTCCCGACATGGACGTTAAATGGATGTGTGCCGAGAGATTGGCTTCGGTCAGCTTGCGAGTCTATAAGCCTCCATGGCTTCTTTCGCGAGTTCCTGCTTGCGGGAAGATCACATATACATACATACATACATACATTTGCAACTTCACTGCAAAACAGGTATTCATTTCTGAGTAAATTTGCGACTTAACTACTGTTCCACAAACTCACTCTTCCTAACATCACTACTAATTGCATGCACTACTAATTGTATGCAATCATTTAACAGAATGCCAGATATTTCAACACATTGTTAAGCTCAATCACTTGCTCTTTATAAGGCAGGAAATACGTACAACCCGTTTATTGTTAAAGGGTGTGAAGACTCGCGCAAAAAGGAACGTCTAATGCCGGTAATCTGACTTAGTTTCAAATGAGGTGTAACAGAAGTGTTAAACACCACCATCTATCCCAGAAAATACACACACAGCCTGCTACCGTCGGTAATTAGACACTAGTGTACAGTCAGTACATACAGCTGCAGTCAATACCCACAGCACAGTGTATAAACGATACAGCGATGGACATCTCAGGTCCAGCTAAAGATAACAAGGTATCACGTTTCATTACTGTCTGCATTTTGTAGCGACACGAACAAAACATCACTTGCAAGCAACAGAAAGTTAACTTTTTCAGATGGCAGCACACGGTTTGGGGCGAGTCTTCAATGCCTTTAAAAGGTGCATTACAGGAAATTGAGGTGTTGTAACTGAATGATTCATGCATATTCCTAGGACCTCAATTGCAGGCCCCAAAATTCATGCTGAATAAAAATGGATTTGGCTGTTTTTCAGTAGGAAAGAGAGGTGTCTGCAGTTTGCTGCCAAGTAAATTTTTAAGCACATATGCTATTTTATTTTACTCTATTAACTCTAGGCCTGAACAGAAAATCATGATACTACAATGCGTCTACTCACGGTGTTTATCATAGCTTTCTTCTTCTGGGCGTCAGAACCCCAAAGCATGAACACGATATTTTTCTGGTTATTGTTTAACCAACTGATCACGGCATCTGTGAATTTTTCCCACCCTTTGCGTTTGTGAAAATTATTTGATGTTTTTTTTGGTTTTGTTGCCTGACGCACAGTGAGTACAGTATTCAACAAGAGTACACCTATGAGTATGAGGATGAAAATACAGAAAGAGAGAATGAGAGTGTATTCACAATGTTAACTGTATGACAAATATCATAAAATTTGCATGGAATCTTTCAACATTGAAAGAAAAACGGAACAAACCTCTTTCATCTTAATCCTAATCAGGATAATCCTAATCTGATACTCACCCATGGATTGATAACCATAACTACCATCTGCAATTATGTATGATGGATGGTATTCTGTCAAATTTGTGATATAAAGGGCCTTAATGCTCTTCTAAAAAAATAGCGGTGATGGAGAACTCCCTGATTTTGCTTTGTAGTTTTAGTTATATTCATCAGCTATGTGATTTCATCAATAGTTTGACCAGATTCCCCCAGAAAAAGAAAGAAGTATATACTCAGTTAATGGTCAGGAGTCAAACTGCTCGAGGCAAGGAGAGTTTCTCAACTTCGTGCATTTGACATACTTTGTATGCATCTAGCTTGATGATAAAAGTATTTTACAATGTGGACTCAAAGTTTTAAATAAAACTATGATCAAGAAAAGGTGCAATTCTACTGTGGTAATGTGTAGTTTTGCATATTTTCACAATTGGCCTGCCTTAGTAAGTTCCCCATTGGCCCTTGAGACATGAGCTCCTCTCAGGGTGTCATACTCCTATTAGAGTCTATATCCATCCGCTCGATTGTTCTCCTTCAGGAAAAGTGCCAAAAAGCAGCAGTAGAACATCTTTTGTGACCTGTTATCAATCATGATCTAGTTTTTTTTGTGGCTTGCATGTTTAATAGCATGAATGGAAGTACATGTGGTGAGAAAATTGGGTCAATTGAGGCAATTTTAGACCCCTTTAGGCCTCCCAGGAGCAGCATAGGAAAATTGTTTACCACTGAGTGAAGACGTTTGTTTACACGTGACGCAAACTTCCGGCTATATAGCAAAAAATCTACATGATTTATGATACTGAAAATTGATGGTGCCATGAAAGGCCAACTTGTCAGCTATCCGGTGATGTGTAGCGTTTAGCTGGTGAAAACTTCTATCTAGACTTAGAGACCACATTACTTTTGTGATTTAGTTTGTTAGTCAATGGGGCTTTCAATTGGCGTATGCTACCTCAGAGAATCCTTATAAACAGGATGTGAGTCATCATGACAGGTTCCCTCCTGCTACAAGGCTGTACCCCCTTAGAGTAAGGTGTCTTTGAGCCGGGTAAAGTAATCCTGGGCTGACTGTTTGTCCTTGATTGGTTACTTCTCAGACAATGCAATATGTATCTGTACTTTTTCTCACTGTTCCTAAGATGATCAGTATTAGTGGGCAAGTGAGTAGGTCGGGGAACATGTGCTCCCATTTTTTTTTGTTTCATCATTAGTGCTACTTTGAGAAGTCATTGTTCTCAGTGAGAAGAGTTCTAGAAGTTGAATTTAACATATCATTTTAATTTACATCCTGGTGGGAGAAGTTGGCCAACTGGTTCCTGATGGTTCAGAGGGTCATATACCAGAAGCGCTCATTATGATGTGCCTACATTAAAGTAGCTCCCTGTTTGTGATCCCGGGCTGCTTCATTACTGCTCCTTGTATCGTTTTGTATGCTGCCTGTTCATCTTGTTCATGTGTGTTGTCGTTGGGAATAGATTGCAGTTAAACAACTTGGATGGTTTTCAATTGTCATTTGCCTGGCTTGTTTCATAAAAGGTCGCCCTCCAGGCCCCCAAATAGCGCTTTACGACACTGCAAACCATACATGCTACAGTCAAATCACTGATGAAGCCAAAGTGCACTTTACAAGGCTTCTGTTTGTGGCGAATAACTTGTTTGTAACTTTGTATACTCAATTATATATATTTTGTAAACAGTGATTCCTACCAATTTTTTTTCCTAGTGTGGTATGAACTGAAAAATGTAAGGGCTATCAGATGTACACAAATAAGTTTTCCCCGAGGATACTAAGAAACAAACAAAGCATGTTATGTTCTTTGATTACCTTTTACCATGTGAAACCAATTTGGGAATATTCCATACAGGAAGAATTATATTTTTGCATTATTACGTTTGACTCAACATGATCTTGAATTATAATCAGTATCTAATATGTCAGAGCATTCCCACAATCCTTTTCACCTACCTTGTTTGGCCCAACCAGTCAAGTCACCATGTCCTGGAGGTACAAAGCCTGTAATATCTTTCGCTAGTTCTGTGTATATGTTTTGCAGGCTGAAGGGAGATTATGAAAAGGAAAGTTTTCAAGAATAATCCTTTTTCACTTTCATCATATCCAAGCTACATGGCGAAATGATGTAATACCTATCACATTGTCCAGCCAAAAACTATTGCATGCAAATGACTTACTATTATTATCTTGATCCTTACTCAAGAAACCATTTACCCAGCTTGATAAAGCTGCCTCATTATTCAAGCTGAAGGTCATAGGCCAAGGGATACAAAACAAACTAGGGCCCATTGGAAATGGGCCGACGTTCTGTCAGCCTAATGGGTTTAGCTCCTGTTACTCTTTTTGTTCTTTTCAATTCCGTCCTTTTAGTCTATTATGTCTTTGTAATATTTTTGTAGTTTGAACAATCTGAGTGCGAATAAAACAAACAAACAAACAAACATATATCACCACATTCATTCTGTATCATGTTGTAATAGCGATATAGTATACAACTTCATGATTATTCATACGCCACTTGCACTACTTGCAACTGAAATTTTGAGAATAAATCAGTACAATGTAGGCACTGTACAGGGTTGCCTAGGATGAGATGTGTTTAATGTGACTGTGTTCCCCCTTTCTATCAAATTAGTTTCTCCCATATTTCATTAAGTTTGAAGAAATTTAGTCAACCATGTATCAATGAATATTTAATGTCACCCACCATTTCATTTTGAACATTTTAAAGCCAGCTGTTAACTCGATCTTACCTTCTGGGTAGTGGTATCCCTTGTGGGACACTAAAGCTAAGTCCTGAATAAGAGGAAGAGACATGAGATAACAAAACATGCAAAATAAAATAACACAAACAAATGACACATGGGAATATGAAAACATGCTAATATTAACAAGGATTCAATAAACATTTATATTAAGTTCGTCATCACAATTCATGGTACAAACTTTGAACACTTATTCGTTAGGACTAATAGTTAAAGAGAATCTATAGACTGGTACAATAACATTATAAAATGTTTCGGATATGATATATGGATTCTTGTTATCAACTGAAGTAAAATAAAAAGGTTTCTTCAGTGATTAAACCATACTCTCAGTCCTGCAGCATTACTGGGGATATTTGGGTGGCAACATTTCCGGAATTTTTACATAAAGTTAACTAGCAAAAAAACCCAAAAAAACAACCTTCTAATGTTTGAATAGTATAAGTTATAGATGGTTATTAAAAGTTTCATGAACTTTTACAAAAGTATCTGAGTGGTATATCATCATGCAGGGCTCATTTTGAAGAAAATTTTGAACTTGCATTGTAATTGGTTGTCCGAAGGATTTTGTGGTTGTCCAAATGAAAGCACAAAAACTTAACAAACAATGTAATAGGTTGATCTGACAATTTTTCATATATTTATTCACTGTCATGAAGTTTGGTATATTCAGTTGGTATAACGATTTAGGTTTCATTATGTCTGTTTAAAGAGCCCTATCATGCTGTTCCCTTGTTTCTGGTTAGGTCCTCTTATATGCTGCACCTGCTGGTACCAGTTGTTCAAATTGTGTTTTGCTCTCCTGAACTTTATGTCGTTCACTTTTTGCCTCTTTATAACTGAGGTATCGCCACATTTTTAAAACAACAAAATCTTGGTCATTAGGGTTATAAAAGTATCCTCCAAGTTACACTACTGGAGTTGTCTGACGTGGTAAATCGCACATCTCTTGTGCACTAAAGTTACTAACTATATGCCCAGAGATTATTATGTTAGTTATGTACGTCCTGCGATTTTCTATTTCTCCATCGAACAATATAAGCAGGGTTTTAGGTTGTCCGATCAAATTTTGATGTCTTATGCGATCTGACGACGGTGAAATTTGAGCCCTGTCATGGTAATTGGGTTGGAAAAGTGATGTTCTTTTCATTCGATAATGTAAACACCTTTGTCAGAATGAAAGAAATTTTGATGAATATCCTTCTAAAATTGTCCTAACATCAAAAATGGAACAGGGCACTGAAACTGTTATATGAAACTCCATGTCATGTACGTGTATAGCACTAACCTGCAACATTGAAACATCCCATACAACCCCCCCCCCCCAACCCCGGCCTTTTATTTTTCGTCAATATCTCCCACTCAGAGTGATGTCAACCAACCAATCAAAACTCACCGTTAGCCTGTCCGACATTATGATATGGATTTTGACCCAAGATAACAACTTTCACCTGTCAAATGAAGAAACATAGTTGGCAAAATAAACAGCACTTTCCTTCTACTTCCATTACTAGAGAATGGGGATGGGTATATATGTTACACATACATAAGATACAAAACAAGTCTGGGTGATTTTTAAAAGCTACATTGGTACTGTACAACCAAAAGAAAGATGCTATTCAAGAGAATGGACCTTACACAGGCTAGCCACAAAAGTGAAAGTAAGTCCTATAGGCCTAACGATCATCAACAAAACAGAGAGATTTGATTGGTGCATGATCTGTTGGGCGAGGGGGGATTGCAAATTTTGATCAAAGTTTGTAGAATCTACAGACTTGTTAAAACATCTGGCAAATTTTATTCAGATCAAAATGTTTAACGACAGATAACTTAATAAAAATCATGTCTATTAATATGAAAATTGCATAGAATGTTGTTATTTTCACTGAGCTTTTAGGGCAGTAAGCTGGAAAGTCAAGGTTAAAATTTGGCAAACACACATTGAAACTTTAAGATACATGGTTTTAAAGTCTCAATTGCTGTTTGCTGATGAATTTTGGAAAACAAACTTCCGAAGTATATTTTGATTGAAGTAATTGTAAAATCTACGCACTTGTTAATAAATCTGGCGAATTTTATTCAGCTCTAAAATTTTTAATGACAGATAACTTAATAAAAATAATGAAATTTGATATGAAAATTGCATAGAACGCAGTGTCATTTTCACTGAGCATTTAGTGCAGTAAGCTGGGAAGATTGAAGTTTAAATTTGGCAAACAAGTACTGAGACTTTAACTTACAATGAATGTAGCATGTATTTTTCTCTTCCATAAAAGTTTCTGCCACCAGGTTGTCATGAGATAACACCCTTCCACAACCCCTGCCCCCACCCCCGACTCCCACAAACTAAAGACACAACCTAGCCAGAACAACTTGCAACAGACTCACATCTTGAATGTCACACATCTGTGTCCATGCATAGACTTGATGAGGCGGAGGGAAAATATTGTAGGACTTTCTCTCCACTGACAGAAAGTCTTGAAGCTGTAAAAAGGAAAGTAGCTCTGCTAATTTAAAGATGATGCTAAATTTGAGAAATAAACCAATTATAGTTAAGACATCATTCTACAACACTTAACAGTTATTACTGTAACTAAGCTTAATCTTGCACCTTGTTCAACGGAGCACAGAAAGAGTGGCATGTGTGTTTGACAGGTTTTGTTTCCATGGTTTCTAAGTTGTCATGGTGTCGGACACAAACAGAGCAAGGTATTCTCACTGAATTTTGGCTTTCATCCAGCTACAGCATGCCCCCTTTGAGTTTCAGCTTCCCTTTAAGCTAAACTGCCGATATTTGAATTATGTAAAAAGCAAAAGAGAAGAATTTAAGGGCAGGTTGCAATTCTATTTCCTTAGGATCTGAAACTATGAACTGGTCTTTATCATCCTGGCAGGTTAAATTTTCAGGGAGACCTCTTTGAGGCAGTGCTAACTTTTGCTATATCTGTATAAGAAACTTTTAGTGGAATTGTGAACATGACATATTGTTCTAGATATTTATGGGAAAAAAAATCTGCACCCCCCCCCAAACCAAGAAAATATGGTTTAGCAATCAACAAAAATACAAACTAGCACTAAATATGAAATCCAACAATCCTTAAGTTTTAATGAACTGCTGACATTTCCAAGAGTAAAACATATATATAAGAGTACATTCACTCTATCAGGTTATGCATTGCTTCCCAATTTCTAAATCGCTAACTGAATCAGCAGTCTGTATTCTATAACTGGACATCCAGCCACTATGGCTCATGAATCAAAGCCTCTGATTTTTGCAACAATTCTCAAACCTGATTACTCTTGTAGCAAAACACTGATGATGATTGGTCACGTTCTCAGTATTAAAGCTAGCTAGGTCATCTGTATTGCCTCATGTAAATATGCTAGAAAGTTAGATAATGGTCACCTACAGTAGCTGTGCTCAAATTGCACCACTCCATGCATTTCACTGCCAAATGTCTTAAAGTACTTAATCTACACTGAGATACCTTAACAAATTTTCTACATTCTGAAAATCCTCAAATGAGTGGGAATAACATGGAGAATTGAAGCCTCCCGGAAGATACCCTAGCTTCTCAATATTTTGAAGTCATGTAGCAACTGATACGCAAGGCCTTATTATGACATCTGGCTTTTATAAAAGCGTTATCTTTTCAAACGGCTTTTGCCACATAACTTACTTATTTGTAATCTATAAAGAACTTTAAGAGGTTAATTTTGCTTTCAGAATACCTCAAGGAAATATTGCTCGCAGAATTCATTAGAAAGAGCCATAGCCCATGATGGGTAGATTCCCAGACTCTCTGGGAGGGATACAGCATTGTTGGCCTGCATACTCTGCATTTGCTCTGGATGTAGAGAATGGAGATGAGCTTCATGTGAAGTGTTCGGCTTCTCTGATGTCAAGTTTTATCACAATTCACAAACACACAGCACCACTGAAAATACAGAACATCAACTTCCATTAAATTAGCATATTAACACTTTGTACTATAAGAATCAGTGACTGGAAGTACAGAGGTATCTATTGTCCGTAACCTTGTTACCCTAACCTTGTCACATGTAAACACTGATCTGTACCCTAACTAGTTAGTGTACAGCTGGATCATACAGTGCACGTAAGTGCATGTAAACGATGAATGTGCTTTTCCTTACATACTTCAGGGCACTGGTTCTAAATTTGAGCCAAACACTCTCCTAAAAACCTACCATACACAAACAAATGGCGATTCACTGCTGTTTATGCCGGGGGTGGATACGGACTGAATAAGACACAGAACGAGAAATGACGTTCCTCCATAGAAATTGAAGTAGGAAGAGTCAGCGGCGTAGGAAGGTACTTTTGAGTGGGTGGGCTGAAGACTGATGGCCAGCCTGGGGGAGGGGTCTAAGGGGAGGGGGTGTCCCCCTCCCCTTTGGATTTTTTTGCATATCCAGGTGGCCTCAGATACAATTTGGTGCAATATAGCACACTTCAACACCCACTCCATTTTGTAAACTTAATTTTGTATTTTTTTGGACTTAGATGCAATTTGGTGCTCCAAATGAGATTTTTTTTCTCATTTGGAAATGAAAATGGGGTTTTCTGACTTGCGAACCGGGGGGGGGGGGGGGCGGAATGATACATTTTTCACTGGGGGGCTGGCGCCCCCCCGGTTCCTACGCCCTTGGGAAGAGTGACGTCATGCGACATATATATTGAAGCCACTCTTCCAACTGGTGGAGCTTTGCTTGTACTGTACGGAAAGGAAGTGCCAGCGCGTAATACAAACACTAAGTCTTTGATATAACTTAAGTGATAAAGTTGACATATAAGTCACTCAAAATGGTGATATCGTGTGCAGCATTTGGGTCGTCATAAACAAATACAGTCAAAAACGTGGCAGTGGACTGCAGTTTCACAGGTAATTCTTAGGAAGTGATAGTAGAAGCAATAACATAGGAATCTAATTACTTTACTTGTGTCGTCTGCCCAACTGCTGTATTGTTATATTCACCGGACCTTGGATCAGGGAGTTGTTATAACTACTCCCTGCTTGGATATAGTTAGCCTATAGGCCCCAAGACAGACTTTGTTTGTCCTTTCAGATCTGCGATATGACTAAAGTCTAATAACAACAATCATCACCACCTTATGACATGTTACTTACAACTGTATCCATAACGATAGATCCACATACCAGAATAACATGGATGAAGATTATGTCCTGGGTTTATCAGTTAACAATTCAATACTAGCTCCATGGTCAAGCCTGCCTATAGAAAAAAAAGTCCTCCTCAAATTCACTCAAGCATTAATAATTTGTTACTTGATAGCATTTACTACCCTAAGTACTGTCATTAGATTCATCCTTGAGCACACCTCATTAATTGACCAGTCACCTGCATGATTGTAAACACAAACTTGTGCTCTAATGGCCAGAACTACTTTCCTGTGTGTGAAGACAAATTTGGCTTGACCACTGAAATAAAACACTTTTGTTTAATCATGAATTTGTTCAGAGAAGCGTTTAGTATGGCTAGCATTACCAACTCCAATCAGGGAGTTGCTATGGAACAACTCCCTGCTCCAATCTACCCCTGGTTTGGACAAATACAGGGGACCTGGGTGGTATTTCAGTGCTATAGGCAGGGAAAGCCGTAATGATGGAAAATAAGCTATAAGTATAACCTAACTTAGGCCTATGTACGTAGCCTTGCGCTTGCCCTTGGTCAGGCTAACTTATGTTAGCGTAAAGAAGTTTTCCGTCTATTAATATATCTAGAATGTACAACTATTTAAACACATATCCTCCATGTGCAACATATATTCCGAACACTGTAATTTAAATGTGGCAAAAGGGCGTAAATAGTATAGGCCTGGCCAGTAACCTGAATTTTGAGGCCTAGCCAGGTATGGTATTCTTAAGTCAGGAATATAGTACTTACTACTCTGTCTCTGTTGTGAAAAGTACACCTACTCTTTCGAGAAAACTGGTAAAATCAAGTACAATTTCAAAGTCGAGTGCTAAATGTATGTATGAAGACGCACACATGAACTGGCTTTTTGCCGTACAACGCACTGCGCACTTATATAAGGCTTCACTTCTTAAAGGCATTGAACACTCGCCCCAACCCGCGTGCCGCCCTCTAAAAATAGTTAACTTTCCGTTGCTTGCAAGTGAAGTTGTTTCTTGTCGCTACAAAATGAAGAAATGTAATGAAACTTGATACCTTGTTATCTTTCATCAGGACGTGAGATGTATATCGCTGCTATGTACACTGTGTTGTGGGTATTGGCCGTAGCTGCATGTATTGACTGTACACTAGTGTCTAAATACCGACGGTAGCAATGTGTGTATTTTCTGTGATCGATGGTGATGTCTAACACTTCTGTTACACCTCATTCGAAACTAGGACAGATTACCTGCATCAGACCTTTCTTTGTGCACGAGTCTTCACTCCCTTTAAACACACAGCGATGCACTCTGTCAGCATTCTTCCTACAATTTCTATTGCTAGTTCAATTTCAGCTATAGTAGCCATATATTACCATGTGATGATCTTCTGTCATCTACTGGGGGTACTGCATCACAATTAATTGCTCCCATTGACTTACACACTCTAAACTCGTCACTTTCCAAGGCCGACAGAGCACAGATAGAAGTTTTTCGACTGACATGTCCTGCCCACCATATGATAGCAGATAGCTAATTCATAAAACATTTTAACTTTTGCCACCATGACGGTTTAGATTTTGAGCTAGAAGAGCTCACAGTTTATCTTAGTGCTCCCCTTCACATATGCCAGCTGTCGTTGCGGAATCTTCTTGTTTCACTAAAGAATTTCTAAATTAACTTAAATCACTGTCAATCCTCCAGATTTTGGACCATCAGTAGTTTATTTCATCCTCTTCAACATAAAAAATAATGGTCATGGCTCAGAAAATGCCAAAAGAAAATCAACACAGTAGGGCTCTTTAGTGCTATTTTCCGACAATGATTAACCTCTCGGGCGGACGTGCACTAGTCTCATTGTGGTGCGATACCTGGATACGTCACTCAGGGTTGTAATTGAGTAATATAGAATATATGCATGTATGACATCTCCCTTCTTTTGGAAGAATATGAAACTTTGAACTGTGAGAGATATTATCAGATGATCAACTTGTTGTTTCAGTTGCCTGCTATAACAGGTTTAAGTTAAAATGTTCATTAAGTAAAGACTTATCATTAAAATTGTATCTCGTTTGTCTTTGCTTTAAGAATGTACTTGTGGCACGTGAATATTTGGATTGATTGAACCAGGAAATTCAAAAATGTAAGACTAAAGCATTCACGACTTGTAGTGCGTGAATACGAACAGAAAAGTAAAAGAATCGTTACCCCGGATCTAATGGGTTAGGACTGCCACCAGGGTGTTTGTCTATAGGGCTGCAAGAAGGAGACTGAGAACATATAAGTCAAACAGCTCAATTGGCAAATATAGCAAGCGCCAGCTGTGAACGTATGTTCCTACATAGGCACGCATGTACACATATAGTGTGCATTTAGGTGCTTGTAACTTTTATTGAACGCCAATTTAATAAATTTTGTAGGGGTACCTATTTTCCGAGCAACTGAATGAATCTTCTTCCCAAGCATCAGCGTCTGGTCTAGGACTTCATATTCAGAGAATTGGTGGACATTTTGCCTCGATGAAATATAATTATGCACCTATCAAACAATGGTTGTCCTAAACCGGAGTGGAAGGACAGGTATACGCTATCAATTTTGTGTTAAAGGAATTGTCAGAGGTATGCATGGGAATCCAGGACCGTGATGCTGTAAAATCTTTCATTGAAATGGGGGTTGTGTATACATATCAGCTCACTTTATATAAAAAATAAACAAACTGAGGAATATTTGATAGATAAAACTGAAAATACACTTTACATAACAGTTTATTTGCATGTTTAATATGGCAAAAAAAGTAGAAATAGTTACAAAAGTAAATTTACAGATAGTTTAAAAGGTTGGGTATGATGATGTATAAATACAAAGTGCATAAAACATGGGATACATTTGTCAATCATGTCACTGAATCCAGCCTAAACAACATAAAAGTAAGAAACTAAACTACAAAGAATGACAAATATGTATGCAGTAAATAATAAAACAAAAACAAACAAAAAGTGAACTATTCTTCAACTATGTACAATGAATGCTTTCACTTTGAAGCAACAGTTTAGTTTGGCTATTATTAAAAGTTCTCAAGTATCCCCATCAGATATGCTAGCCTTGCACTTGTTCACTAAGAAGACGGCTTGTATCTCCAAACCCTCATAATTAACGGATGAATTACAAAACCGCCACTCATGGGATATCTTCTTGCCACTCATGGGATATCTTCTTGCCACTTGAGAAAAGTGAAATGGAATGTCAACAAGCTCTCAATAAATTATCCCCTCAACATCTTAATACCTATCACTGTTAACCAACACAATGTTATTTATATAGAGCTTTAGGAAGGTTCATAAGTGCAGTACTCTCTGCAGTAAGCTGGATGTTCTTACTTCTTATTCTCATATTTGAACACTTGACTTTCTCAATGGGTATCAAAAGTATAATTAAACTTGACGAGGTGAAATCTAGCGTGACAGTCCCTTAAGCAATTTATCTTCACAGAAACTAGTTTCCCTTTCTCAAAAACCTACCCAAATTGATTTCAACAATTGATGAATGTTTACATTATTTGTTGTGGAAGACTGCAAAGGATTCTTTTTTTCTTTTCATGAAAACTTCAACCAATATTGATATTTCTTATCTTCATAATCTTAATTTCAGACTGAATGCTTAAAAAGAAAAAAAATTAGGCTTTCGCTATGGTAACGTTAAGTAATGCAAGCAGGATGAGTCACTCCATGTTACTCACTTCACTATGAGACAAAAAGGCCTGTAATGACTTCATAGTTTCTACTAAAGGAACCATCTCTTGAGCATATGGTATGATATATGAAAGTATACGCCAGTTCTCCACAGATCCAGTTCTTAACAGATCAAATTCTGTTTTCAGTCATTTAAGCTGGACCAATCAATGGGCTTCTTTTCAGATTTCTGTAAATATTCATTAGCCTTTGAAAAGTGCCCACAGCCAAGAAATCCACGATAAGCAGACAAGGGAGATGGATGGGTCGACTTCAAAACGCAATGACGTTTCTGAATGGATGATAAAGAAAAACAAAAGAATTTTGAATATTTTTAAGTTTATTCAAACCTCAAGAAGGTTGTTTGGTAGTGCCTAATTTGTAATTCTGACCCTATCGTCTTTTATTTGCAACTTGACTGCAAAACATGTAATCATTTCTGAGTTATTTACGACTTTACTCCTGTTCCACAAACTCACTCTCCCTAACATCACTGCTAACTACATGCAATCATTTAACAGAATGCCAGATATTTCAACACACTGTTAAGCATAATTAGTTGCAATTCATGCGGCAGGGAATTAAACCCGTTTATTGTTAAAAGGTGCATTATGGGAAAACCTGAACTGTTATAACTGAATCATCAGCCCCAAAATTCATACTGAAAATACAAATGGATTTTGCTGTTTGTCAAGTTGGAAAGAGAGGCGTCTGCAGTTGTTTTCTGCCAGTAGATATTAAGACCATCAATATCAAGATACTTAACTGATGGAAAAAATAGCAAAATGTGCAAAAATGGGAATTTGACGTTAGCAAGTAAATTCTAAGCACATGCTATTTTCTTACTCTATTCTTTAACTCTAGGCATGACTTGAAAATCATGATACGACAATGTGTCTACTCACTGTATTTATGATAGCGCCCTTCTTTTGGGCGTAAGAACCCCAAAGCATGAAGACGATTTTTTCCTGATTTTTGTTCAACCAATTGATCACGGCATCTGTGAATTTTTCCCACCCTTTGTCTTTGTGAGAATTCGGTGTGTGCGCACGCACAGTGAGTACAGCATTCAACAAGAGTACACCTAGGAGTCGGATGGAAACACAGAGAGAGAGAATGAGAGTGTATTCACGATGTTAACTGTACGACAAATATCATAAAAAATTCATGGAATCTTTCAACATTAAAAGAAAACAGAACAAACAGAAAACTAGTAAGATATATATACTTCTAAAGGTGAGGAGTCAAACCGCTCGAAGCAAGGAAAATTTCCCCAACTTTGGCGCCTTTTACACACTTTGAAAGCAACTAGCTTGATAAACATACCTTGTTTGGCCCAACCAGTCAAGTTACCATGTCCTGGATGTTCAAAGCCTTTAATATCTTTCGCAAGTTCTTTGTACATGTTTTGCAGGCTGAAGGGAGATTATGAAAAGGAAAGTAATTAAATTGACTCCCTTTATTCATTTTCACCATACTCAAGCTCCATTGCATTACCAATGGCAAAATGATGTGAATACCTGTCACAAGGTCCAGCCAAAATTTATAGCATACAATAAATAAACTATATCTCATTATCTTGAACCTTCCTCAAGAAACAATTTACCCAGCTTGATAAAGCTGCCTCATTATTCAAGCTGAAGGTCATAGGCCAAGGGATACAAAACAAACATATATCACCATGTTCATCTGTATAATGTTGTTATAGCGAGATATAATACAACTTCATGATTATTCATGCACCACTTGCACTACTTACAACGGTAATTTTGAGAATAAATCAGTAAAGTGCAGGCACTGTGTGTTAAATGTGTTAAATGTTGTGTTAAATGTGTTAAATGTTGTGTTCTTTTTTTGTACCTACCATACTGTTCATACTGTCCTAACCAATAACAACACTTATAACACATTCACATAAAAATGTAAGTGCTAAATAACATAGAGGATCTTAATTTTCCATCAGTGATTTGGCTGATATCATGTTTTTCTCCATAACTGTCAAATTAGTTTCTCCCATATTTCATTAAGTTTGAAGAAATTTAGTTAACCATGTATCAATAAATATTGAATGTCACCAACAATTTCATTTTGAACATGATTATGTAGTCAAAATCATAAAGCCACATGTTAACTCTTTACCTTGGGGGTGGCTGTATCCCTTGTGGAACACTAAAGCATAGTCCTGAATAAGAGGAAGAGAGGTAATGAACATGCATTTAATAAACATTGATATTTCATAGTTCGTCATCACAATTCATGGTACAAACTTTAAACAGTTATTCATTAGAAGTTCAAGAAAATATATTGACTGGTACAATAAGTCGTCGGATAAGATCTATGATTTTCATCAAAATACAAACTTTGACAAAATTTCTCTTATAAAGACAAAGGCTTTGTACATTATAGTATGAAAAGAACATAACATTTCCAACCCAATAACCATGACGATGCCACTCAGGTAGTTTGTATTCTAGCAAATTTGTCCTAACAGCAAAAAATGGAACAGGACAACAGGTAACTGAAACTGTTATGCAAAAGTTTGGAAATGTAGACACTCTATGTCATGCATAGCAATAATCTACAACATTGGAAACCCTTCCCCCAATCCCCTCCCCCTTCCTTTTTTCCAACTAAGAGCGATATCTACCAACCAATCAAAACTCACCATGAGCCTGTCTGACATTATGATATGGATCTTGACCCAAGATAACAACTTTCACCTGTCAAATGAAGAAACAAAGGTTGGCAAAATAAACACGCTTTCCTCTTACTTCCATTACTAGAGAATGGGGATGGGTATATATGTTACACATACATAAGATACAAAACAAGTCTGGGTGATTTTAGGAGATTTTGGAGACAAATATCCACAGTCCTACCACATCATAATTATATACGACGACATATGAGTAAAAGGAGAGAATGGGTCATATGATATTACAATCAGTTCTAAGGCAATACTAGTCGTGAGTCAATTACTTTTCTCAGACTGTCCAACTGTCAAAGTTTTGTGATTTACTAGTCTTTGTGGCCTCAATGACTTCCCAAAGTTCTGATATATAAACCCCTTCGAAAGGAATCTATAAACAGTGGCATTAAAATATCGTTGAAAATAAAATCCTGTCGGGTTTGCTTGTGACAATGTTCCAAGGTGATGGTGTTCACAAGTGTTGGATGGAAATATTGTTATAACCAACTAAAAGTCGTAATTTTAAATATTACTTCAGTGTGTAATTTAAACTAAAGGTAATTTACTAAAGGTAAACTGTCCTAAGAACCCTAAGAGGTGATAAAACAACCTCCTAACAACATTCTTATTTCCCGACACATTAAATTTACTGAAACAAAATGTTGAATGTATAGATGACATAAAGTTAACATGCTAGTCATGTGATTTACTGTATACAGATTTTTGGAATTATCAGAAACATGTGATTTGATGTTGCAAGTTCCTTAAGTTCTTAAAGGAAAATTTTGTGGCTGTAGTTGATTGTTTAATACACTTGTTGTCAAAACTATGTTCTCATCCACTGAGGAATTTTATGATAGATTACTAAGCAATCTGCATAGAGGTGAGATTCTAAATGACGAAAAAAACACTTGACGACTATGCAAGCATTTCAAATGTATCACATTTCAAAAGACAAATCAGCAACATTGCTATTAGGAAAGTATATCTTTTGAAGGAAATCTACCAGATGAAATCACAGACCATCCCTACCATATGATTCTCCTCCAGGAGTGAGGGAAAATAGTTTATACATTCAAACAACCATGTATATAAAGTAAGGAAAATGACATTTAGATATGGTTGCTAACTTAGAGTGTAGCATAGTTTCCTCTTCCATAAAAGTGTTTGCAACCAGAATGCAATGAGATCACACCCCCACCCCCTCCCAAACCACCAACCCTGAGAACTTTCTCAAGGATGCTTAGTGTACAAACTACGTACACAACCTAGCCAGAACAACAAGCAATAGACTCACATCTCGAATGTCACACATCTGTGTCCATGTGTAGACTTGGTGAGGCGGAGGGAAAATAGTGTATGACTGTCTCTCCTTGGACACAAAGTCTTGAAGCTGTAAAAAGGAAAGTAGCTCTGCAAGTTATAAGATGATGCTTTATTTTAAAAATAAACTGAATATACTAGTTAAGACATCATTCTACAACACTTTACAGTTATTACTGTAACTAATCTTATAATCTTGCCCCTTGTTCAATGGAGCACAGAAAGGGTGGCATGTGTCTTTGACAGGTTTTTGTTCTTCATGGTTTCTAGTTGTCATGGTGACACAAACAGAGCAAGTATTCTCACTGAATTTTGGCTTTCATCCAGCTACAGTATGCCTCCTTTGAGTTTCAGTTTCCCTTTAAGCTAAACTGCCGATATTTGAATTATGTAAAAGCAAAAGAAAAGAATTTAAGGGCCGGTTGCAATTCTATTTCCTTAGGATCTGAAAATATGAACTGGTCTTTGTCATCCTGGCAGGTTAAATTTTCAGGGACACCTCAAAAGAAAAGAATTTAAGGGCAGGTTGCAATTCTATTTCCTTAGGATCTGAAAATATGAACTGGTCTTTGTCATCCTGGCAGGTTAAATTTTCAGGGACACCTCTTTGAAGCAGTGCTAATGATACTTCTGCCATCTGTAAGAAACCTTTGGTGAAGTTGTTAACATAACATATTATTCTAGAAATTTGAAAATATTCTACAACCCCCCTGCAACCAAAGAAAGATCTTCTAGCAACGTTATCAACAAAAATTCAAACTGGCGCTAAATATGAAATTCCTCAATCCTTTACAAAATGGTAATGAACTGCTGACATTTCCAAAAGCAAACCTAAGTACATTTATCTATCAAGTTTAGCGTTGCTTCACAAAATTCTAAATCGCTGAAGCAGCAGTATGTATTCTATAACTGGACATCCAGCCACTATGGCTGAATCATAGCCTGTTTCTTGCAACAATTCTTAAACCTGATTACTTGACATCAGGCATTAAAAGTTATCTTTTTCATACAACTTCTGCCACATAATTTTATCGTCATCCATAAAGAACTTTGCCTTTTTTCTCTGAAAAATAGGCAGGTTAATTTTGCTTTCAGGATACCTTAAGGAAATATGGCTTGCTGAATTCATTAGAAAGAGCCTTAGCCCACGATGAGTTGATTCCTTCAGGAATACCAGTTGTGTTCTTGGCAGCGAGTCTCTGGAGAGCTGCATCTTTCTTGGCCTGCATACGCTGGATTTGCTCTGGACTGAGAGACTGTGGTTGAGTTTCATGTGAAGTCTTCGGCATCTTTGGTGGCAAGTTCTATAACAGAATACAGAGCAAACAATGAAAAAAAAAAGAATGTCAACTTCTAATACTAGTAATAGCATATAAACACTTTCCACAAAACCTACCATTCACAAAAAAATCAGTGGATAAGACTTTGGATCTAATTTCTGTTTCTGCTCAAATTAAACACATATCAGTTTCCACCTCATCTGTGACCTGAAAGTTGTAAGCTAGACTTAGGCCTAGCAGCGCTATATGTTTAACGTAGAGCATATAGGCAATGCTAGTATGTGCATGTTTATTACTGTCCTGTAGACGAACATGGGTTGGTTAATACAGCCTTCTAGGTCTAGGCCTATCTAAAGCTAGTGGTTGTTGCACGATAAGGGGATGCACTGCAATTGGGTATTTTTTAGCTTTGGGGCATGCATGGGGCAGGGGTTCATAGCATATTATTCTTTAATTTCTATACTTAAATAGACAGAATATTTTAGGACATGTTGGGAAGGACATATTGCTTGGGATTTGTCTTTACTTTAGTGATATTCCGTCACCCAAAGGCTTTGTTGGCATAACCCTTCTAAATAAACTAAGTATATCCTCTTCCAACTTTCCAAGACAATGAGTGAGCTTAAATTATCAGTGATATGTTACAATACATTTATGTAAATGGAAAATCTCTTTATCACATTGTTAGATTCTAACCAAACATTGCCGATGGCCAGATTACTGTAATTAGTGTGAGGTTCATGCTGATATCTTGTCTTTTCCTTTGAAGTTTAAGACAAATTTATTGAACATATTGCAACGTACGTATAGCAACTGTGCTGGCCTAGGCCTAGTTGGGCTACAAACCAACCTCTTGGTCTTCGTCACAGTCGCCATTTGCACTGTTCTTGCTAGTAGTACAAGTAGTGATACTGGAAATTGTCCTTTTGCAGTTCGCTTTGGGAGAAAAAAAAGCTGATAGTTTGGATTGGCCTAGCATACTGAAAACCTTCCTTGACGTATATTTGGGAATTAATCTGAATTAGAACACTAAATTACTAATTTAAGGAAGAATATGACGTTGTTGATCATAGAACCCTGTGCGCTGCTTAGTATAGTTATGTATACATTCTATTTCTACTATACCATAGTATAATTGAAAACTACGAAAATCATCATTGTTGTGAACCCGTACGCACAAACACATGCTGAAATCTCGCGCCATTTGAGTATGTTGCAAAGGTTCACGGTTCATAGTTCATATTTCTGATGAATATTCAAATCGGATAACCGGCGTTTAATTGACATACGGCTGCCAGTGCCTGTTCTAAAAATAGGGATTTCTGATTGCCCTGTAACTTAGCAACTCACTGATATGAATATTCATACAGGAAGTTGACGCACCATTTTAAGCACATATACTACATACATAGCAATAGGCCAAAAACGGGAGCTAGCTCGGGTCGATTACTCGACACCTAATGATCGTGTACTGTGCTAGGCCTTTCTGTTCTTGCAGGTGCATATGTTTTCATGTACAAACTATATATTGGCCTACATGGGTATCGGCCAGCCGTCAACATAAAGCGACGACTGTGTGCTGGATTCGTTAGGACCAAGCCTGTGCGCGGTTCTGTCTTTAACATACAAATTAAAATTAGACCAACCGACACACTAAGTTGGACGGTCATACCTCTGCGAGGGATGAAGAACCGACTAGGACTACCACAAGTTTTTAACTAAGGCTAGCCTATTCCTTCATTATTACCACCCATGTGAAAGAATGATAATATAGCGTGATAGTAATACTTTAGAAGTACTAGTGGTAGTAGCCTACAGCACAAGCATTTGTAACAACGAGTTGCAGACAGTCTGACCCGAGGCAAACCGCAGAATAACCCCAGAATCTTGGAAAGAAGTTAAGCAAGGTCCCCGTGCGAACCTTTGCAAGGTCACGGGCACAGGTAGGCTATGTCAGGCTAATATTTGTAATACTACTCGTACTAGGTTAGAAGACTGAGAATGGTGCAGAGCTTTTTCAATATGTTGGGAGCTAGTCATGCCATCGTAAGTTCAGTAAGGATGGTCCTCTTGCTTATTTGCTAGATCATCGGTTCAACAACCATGGTAATGTGGTGCTGATTCATCCTATCGTTGGTTCAATAATGATGGTGCTCTTACTAATCAGATTGTCGATTGAATGCATAAGGTATTGGTGCTCATGTACCTGATCGTCAGTTACATTTAGCGATGCTCTGGTGCTTATTTCAGGATAATCAGTTAGATAAGGGTTGCTTATTTACCTCAGTTAAAAAGGTGATGCATTGCTTCTTATTTACCTGATCGTCTATTAAATATGGGGTGATTATTTACCTGATGTACCCTACTACACACTTTTTTTTTACCTGATCGTCAGTTACATTTAGCGATGCTCTGGTGCTTATTTCAGGATAATCAGTTAGATAAGGGTTGCTTATTTACCTCAGTTAAAAAGGTGATGCATTGCTTCTTATTTACCTGATCGTCTATTAAATATGGGGTGATTATTTACCTGATGTACCCTACTACACACTTTTTTTTTACCTGATCGTCAGTTACATTTAGCGATGCTCTGGTGCTTATTTCAGGATAATCAGTTAGATAAGGGTTGCTTATTTACCTCAGTTAAAATGGTGATGCATTGCTTCTTATTTACCTGATCGTCTATTAAATATGGGGTGATTATTTACCTGATGTACCCTACTACACACATTTACCTGATGTAACCTACTACACACATGTAGTAGATTAAATATGTCTGATGTTACACACATGTAGTAGACTGTCCGGAGATAAAAAGCATGGTGTAAGGTCTGGATCCAAGGGGTGGGTGTACACTAGGGTGCATCGTTATAAGCAAAAACATACTGGTGTACCCGATGACATTTACCAAGTATATATGCCGGAAATTTTCGCAGAACCGCTACATCCAGCGTTAACTGTACTATCAAACACTGACATGAACACTAGCCTAGCCAACAAATGTACTTGCGATTTTAATACAACTTTCCCATCTCTGTTTTTCTTTTGCAGCAACTTATTTAAAGATTTGATTAAAAGAAAATATAGTACAAAAATCAGTATTGTTTACATGTCTTTCATTTCAACTCCGAAATTACAGATCAGTACACTACACTAAGAGTACAGTACAGTACAGCACGAACAGTACAGTATCATATAATCCGTATATATGGGAATTACCAGGTAATTAAGTATTTGGATAGTAATGAGTAGAATCGGTATCGGAACAGGTATGATTATATATATTGCCCTAAATTGGTTTCTTCCCAAAAAAACTTGTTAGAGCATTTGATTAACTAAGTTGCGTGAAATTGAACTTGTGAGAACCATTACTACAACTACTTGCGAGTACCGCAGAACTATGCTGAAGCTTAACGCAATTAGAAGTAGCAAAGTGTGGGTATTATTATTCAACGTGACTGTGGGAATGACTTTAATTTCAATGTCAAGTAGCGGTCTGTAGAGAGAGTTTTTGGGGATTCCTTTCTTTGAAATGGTAGTGAGATAGAGACCAGATTATCCCATCAATTAGTTCAGTATGGATTGTTTTGAAACTTAATTTAAAACGTTGCGATCACAGTGACAGTTGGTACAGAAAGTTGGGCATGCAAAAATGTCTGTATTTTACTGGCGTGTCTTAGATCTGCTCCAAGCACGTTTTACCGGCTAAGGTTTCTCTTGGGACCACATTGCATCGCTAACAGGAACTGCAGATTCCTTGCTAGACAAAAATTGCATACATGTATTGTGATTAATGTACACACATAATGTGAAGGGCAGCACCTGAGCTTCCTAGTCAAGAAAATCCAAATCACTTCATTGCGCACCACATTTCGCAAGCCTGTGAATCTGTGACCTCTTTTTTTACCCAGCTAAACTGTATAGCTACCTCTCTCTCTGGAATAATAACAATTGGCTTCAAAGCTTGGATCGGAGGTAGAGCAGTTGATCATATTTTCTCAGGAGGGGGTATAACAATAACATGTTCATTTCAGGAAGAGTCTCCATCTGGCGCCAAACGTTTTTCGTGCGAACAAACAAATGCTATGCTGGGGGTATGACCATGTACTTCGTTGGGAAGTAATTATATAGCTTAAAGTGAGGGGAAAATAACCACATGATATACTATGGTGAAAATACTTTTATTTGTGCATTTTCTTCTTCAATCAGGGTAAAACTGGATTGTTCACCCTGTATATCGTGTAGCTTGATTTTTAAGGAAATCGAGGTCAAAAGGTCACGTTTAACGGTTTAAAGGAACTAAAATCCGGCAGTTTAAACGTTTAGATCATTAAACGTATATGCACAGCCCTAACACACATGTCATCCAATCCACTTTTCCTAGTGTACCGAAGCACGTGTTTCAAATCCTCTAACAGGTGTTGTGCTTTATTCTGTGCCTCCCCCCCCCCCCCATCCGTATGTAGACTTTCCAAATTATCGTATGTAAACGTACCCCTTCCGTGCTTGTGATTGGCTGGATAGGCTTAAACCATTTTGAAGAGGAAAACGCAAGAAACATATTTGTGTGTCCCTTCATTGACCTTTGCTCAGTACAGTAAAGTTTACAGTTTGGGACTACGGGGAGTGGTAAGGTATACATTATAAAGAGTAGCATCAGGAATATCGATATCTTTGAGTTTGCGTGTACTGTCTGGGTCTGAATTGTAATAAGGTATTATTTTTACTGGGTATTCAAGGTTGTTTCGGATATACCTGGTATTTTTGGTATATTCGTTGATGACAGATTTCAATACCGTCGGTATGGGTATGAATGAAAATGAAATTAACGGTAATATCTGTTTACCAACACACCCTAGTGTACACATCCCCCCTCGTCAATCATCCTCTCTTCCACAACACCAGAAAAGGTACTAACCCAACCTTGCAAATATAGACCTTAGTATAAAACTAATATGTAGTCAAAATATGCTTCGTAATGCACAATTTAAAATTTTAATTTTTTGCACAATCTAATGTGCAATGCACCATCTAAAATTTTAATTTTTTCCCTTGGGAGGCCCAATGACCTCCTATACTGGACTCTTTGGCTAATTCATTCGTCTCTCCGTTTATGGACTATTATTGGCTGCATAAACGTCTAAATGTTTAAATTTTTTTCCCTCGGGAGAACCAGTAACCTCCTATACTGGACTCTATGGCTTGATTCATCTCTCTGTTTATGAACTATGATTGGCTGCATAAACAAGGGGCTTCTTCAGGCAGTGATCATGTACATAGCCACTACTTTTTCATATTTATTGCACATAATGGAAAAACACAAATCAGCACTTGACGAACTGTTATTCTCAATTGACTTTACAGATCACAATTAAGACAATGACATTTGAAAGTAACCTCAACTACAGTGTATCTGCTGCTTATTAGCTGAATTTTGCAGATCTAGCAAAGTGGACTGGACACACTACATCATGGTCTTGTAATAGCTGTAGCAGTTTAGCATTGATCATAGTGCAAATTTACTGAAGAAAGTTATTTTACCTATTTTCAGTTCTTTCGCTTTTCTTTTGCAAAGAATGAATTAAGTTTGAATATAAAGTGTCATACTGTATTTCATTTCACTCACAAGAAGCATTTTGTCAGCTCTTCGATTTATATGATGTTCTGCTGGAAAGTTTGTGACCTGTTTTAGATGTTTGATCAGATCAAGCTATTCAGCTTACATCATCTAATATTCCACCTATCATTGACCGTTACATTTTCTATTCCTTTCACCTCAGTTTCTGAAATGTTTTAAGCGTTATATGTATCTTGTTTAATTGGTGGAAAGGATATCTATAACTTAGTCTTCACTGAGATTTTGTTAATAGAAGAATTTGGTGTTTGCAATTATCCATGCATCTGCTGTTGCCTATTTTATTATTCTAGACCCTGGATGTTTTTGGTACCTCAATAATCAATTAATAGACTGTTTTCTTGTGGTTATGAAATTTAAACAAAAGAAACTTATCAATGTTTTCCTTTCCTTTCACCTCAGTTTCTGAAATGTTATACAGTAGGCGTTATCTTGTTTAATTAGTGGAAAGGATATCTATAAATTAGTCTACACTGAGATTTTGACCGAAGAAGAATTTGGTGTTTTGCATGATCCATGCATCTGCTGTTGCTTATATTTTATTCTAGACCCCTGGATGTTTTTGATACCTCAATGATCAATTATTAGACTGTTTTCTTGTGGTTTTGAAAGTTAAACAAAAAGAAACGTATGAATGTTTTTTGACTTGGTTGGACTTCCCGCATGGGTAATTATAACCGACAGCATTGTAGAAACATAATACATCCTGAAAAGTTGAAAGGAGACATACTGTACTTAGCTCAAGTTGCAGAAGGATTTGTTTTCATCAAATTACCTATTAAATATATTTCGAGCAACATTTAAACTTCAGGTCAATATAAATTTCTCTTAACTGAGGAACACATCTGTATTGCTCTATCAGAGCTCAAAATCATTCACCCCTCCTTTTTTTTTTTTCTTTTTCAAAAGTCGTCATACCAAAATACCTAAAATAAATAGTCAAATATGCAAAAAATAAAAGAAGCGATTAAGCAAGCATTCACGCATCTCAGGTGACTAACACATCATGTAACTAAAATTTTACACAAGTACCATCACAGCTGTCATTATTGAAAATGTTGATCTGACAAATAGTCACAATTTATATAAACTTGGTAATGCATAATGTACATTCACAAGATTGACGGATGAACAGCTGTGAAAATGTCGCCACTCACCAGCCCAGTTTAATAATTATCACATGTGCTCCTCTAGTGTCCTTCATACGTACCACAGTTTTACTAATCTCTCGCTTTATATTGTACTGACTGTTAATGTGAAGTTGAACTCATAGGTGATATCAATATCGGCGTTTGTCAAGAAACCAAAACATTGTGGATTGAGAGTACACACACTATTTGTATGGAAGTATTAAAATTGCAAAAAATTCCACATTTTCCTTCTGATGAAATAAGACACCCCAGAAATTGTTGTTTTGGTCGATGCTTGTCTGGATTAGAAGTTCATCCAATTCTATCCGATGATGGGTTAGAAAAAAAAATTCAATTCAAATTTACATTGCAGTTTTGCAATAAATATGTACAGTATACAGTTGCATCCCTTCTTGGTGTAAAAGAGGGGTGAACAAACTGCAGAGGACCCTGATTGAAATTTGGACCATGCAGTGTACCACGACAAATATCGTATTTTTGACGCTTGAGTCAAGTATAACGTGGACTGGAGCAACTCGACAGTTTTAGACAATATATCATAATCTCATTTAGTTAATAACTGGACTGTTGTCATATTTTTGATGTTTTGTCAAGTCACATACATGTAACACAGCAATTTGATTATTTTGGATAATTTTACAATTTTCTCAAAGTGTCACGATATAGCGTAACATGTTGTCAACTGGACAAATATCATATTATTGACTACTAAACTGTCTTTGTGTGATACCATTGAGCTATTACCGAAAATAACTTAGGTAATAGCTCCATGGTGATACTCACACAGTAAGTCTATAATTTATCTGTTTTTTTTTCCGGACCACTATGGATACTTTTCAGTGTAATGGATATGGACAGCACAGGTACCATGGGTAGATATATTATGTTTCAAAAATTTGTTATGATGAATTTGAACTACAAAGAAGTTACAGAACATAACCCTGTAATATGTGCATGGATACTTTTCAGTGTAATGGATATGGACAGCACAGGTACCATGGGTAGATATATTATGTTTCGAAAATTTGTTATGATGAATTTGAACTACAAAGAAGTTACAGAACATAACCCTGTAATATGTGCATGTCATTATTACAATTGAACATGCTTGTATGTAATGTTGTACAGCATGGACTCTATGGCTGCACTGAGGTCTAAGGTTGTTGGTAGATCTACTATTACATTGGTTTAAGTTATTGTAGTTATGGATCTAGTATCAGTGATAACAGTATGTTCCAATTTTGAGGATGCCATCATTGGTGGTTAACTTAAGTAATCTTGACTTGTTTTTAAACTTTACATTGCTTAGTACAATCAATATTTATAATGTACATCATCATCCAGTGTGGTCTGTGGTCAGTGTTCAAAATGCTGCTAGATCAGGTAATGTAGGGTGTTCCATGACCACTATATACTGGTTTATAAGTAAAGCTGCAGCAGGACAAATTAAATCTACCATAAGCTGTATGATAGCTGTCAGGGAAAAGAGAGGCTCTACCACAATGAACATATCTGTAGATGTTAAACTACACCTGCATGGCCTATTAATCTATTTTCCATTGTCCTTTCTTGTCCTACTTTACCCTAAATCTGCCAATTCTGTGAAATCCAAATTATCCGTGTACCATTTACTGTACAGCTAGTTGTATGTGGAAAGTATTATAGGCATAATCCTGTTTTGTTTGGTGGAAAGAATAGCAGGGTCTGTATAGAATTTTTTTTCCTGATTGTTGCTATATGGGCTATGTAATAGTCTCCCAACACAACTAACTATTAAAAGGTCTTGTGTGGTAACCGTGGTTTCAAAGATGTTGTTGCTCCCTGTTAACCAGTTATAATATTTATCATTACCTACCATTACCACATGTGGTATTACATTTTTTATCATTTAGACCAAATCAAGAAATTTTGTGTCCCACATATGTATATTTGTAGTAATGTGGGTTGTAATGCAATATTCACACAGCATTAAAAGTAAAATGTCTGTGTGGCCGCCAGAATTTGGTTGCTCCTTAGCGATTTGTCTACCATTTAGTGGAAATCAGGAATTTTGTGTGTCCCACATTATAATTATTATACATATAACTTCCTTCATTTACAAGTGAAATCTTAAAAGTTTACATCTAGAATTTAACATTGTTACTGTTGCAATTGGGTGGACTATATTAAGAAGTAAGGTCTTCAGATAATTTCCTTTAACTGTTGAATGGTATCAACAGATAAATGTAGCAAATACAATTGGCAAAATGTAGGTTAAAAGTCCATGAAAAATTTAAATCCTGTTCTTAAAGGTTTGCTAAGGAGTTTGAACCATACTTTCTGAAGTGGCCTCCATAATGATAACAAACCTTTTGGAAGTACTAAACTTTGTTTGATTTATTGTAAGCATGTGATGATATCAGTGAGTGGTGTTTAGATTATAAGCTCAAATGGTTTTAAAGTTTGTTTCAAGAAAGACAAGAGCAGGGAATGGACCAGCTGATTATTTTTTTTATCGAAGATTGCAAAAGTTAATGGAGCTACAAGAATTGAGCAGTATCGGTTGCATTCAGTCTGGTTTTATTTGTTGACGAGAAGACATCTCTCTCATTAAATGATATCTGTAGAATGTCATCTCTCTGAGCAAAGACCTGTATTGAGTCCTTTGACATTGGACTCAGGAATGACTTGATAGACTTCCTGTTCTAAAGCACAATTTTAATTCCATGGTTGATTAAAGCCAGGTATTTGCTGATTTATGTATGTACACTGGATCCTGTACTGTACATCTGTGAGAACAAAAGATCATCACTTGTACAGTAAAGTTACTGCCAGTCTTTGAATAGAACCTGACTAATTAATTACTCACATGCAACAAAATAGTCATGTCCAGATTCATGGGAAAAATCCCCAAAAGTTTGCAAACTTTGCCAAACAACAGTATCCGTGGTGATAACCTCCATTATATTCGTCCTTGGAGATCACAGAGATAAAGTATTGTACATTACTGTAGATAGATAGTATTCAATAAGTAATCACCCTGCCAAATCTTTGTTAGTATGTAAAAGTACAGTATGCTCCTCCCAATTTACTGTAACTAAATACAATCCATTGCCCTCAGTCCATTGGCTTTACAGTAATTGTATACAGTACACATTGAATTATTTACTTCTCCGAGTTCGCCAGAGCATACAGTACAGTACAGTAATTAACTAACACACATGTCCTAGTTCCCATGGTACCCACTATAGGATGGCTTGTTAAGTACATTGAGTGCTATATCATGGCACTTGACCATACTCTGGACATAGGGTTTGTGTGAGACTGTTCAGAATTTGAGCAAGAAGAAGAGACAGTTTTACCTACTTTTTTTTTTCCAGCCTTTTGTCTGTTCAGTTTTCATCACATCTTGTCGGTATTTCAGTGGCAGAGTTTTTAAACTACCTTAATTCGCTTTCGGTTCTCGTGATTTTTTTTTCCCCACCATGAGTAGATTATCTGCAAACATGCTAAATAAAGGTCACCTCAGTACATCATACACATATAGGTTGTTTTGAGCAAAGTACATTTATTAAATATTTTAAGTAAAGTACTTATATCATTATTTTGGTACTGTGCAGGTCTAGGGTATACTGTTACAATAACATTCACATTAAATACCATAGTAAAGGCATAATTGTTCTTTGTGCAGGTTTGAGTGTCTATGTACCTCATGATAAGCAACAAGCTCAAGAGTATTCCATTTGATATAGGGCAAATTTATGACCAAATCAGCTTTGGAGGCCCAGAGAACTAGTTTCTTTACATAAAGTTCAGATTGCATCATACCTAAACAGAGTCAATATTCCCTCCCCCCCCCTCCCAAAATAATAATAATAAAAATAATGGACATTTATAATGCGCCTGACACATGTATCCATCAAAAAAGGTAAAGTTATGAATTGGTATCACTGTCCATCACTTTGGAGATCACTGAAGTAAAACAAAGATACTGTAGTGGTGGGTGGGCCATTGATCCAGTGGATCTGATGAGGAGTTTTATACTGGCACAAAGCTGTTTATTAATTTTTTTTTTTAGCAAACCTACACAAATGACACAATTCATATTCCTACAGTTTACAGTTTGCTATATTTTTTCGGACAAACCAAGTTTGCTGTTCTGCGGACAAGCAGAAACCGAAGACCTGGTTATCTGAGAGATATAAATGCTTAAAAATGTCCTCTTGCTAGATCAAAGTCAAAAGAAAGGTTGTTGCCAAATGAGAAAATTCCATAAGTCAACAGCTCATCAATGTGGGACTCTGATGATGTAAAGGTTGCTGTACTATCACCTGGTGCACTTGTTGTTTTAGATCCTTGTCTTATTTGTAAAGTGAAAGTGAAACAAAATGCTCAAAATTTGATCTATTTGGCAACTGCAAGAAATTCTGTCCGACCATCAAGGTATAGGCTGCATGGATGTATGTATTACTACCAGCTATTAAACAGCCTTCTATCCAAGACTTTCTCTGGAACGGCTTCCTTGTAGTTTTTTTTTTTTTTTTTCAATTTACTTTTCTACTAGCAATTGGCTGTTTGTGAAAATAATGTATTTATAAGGACTTCAAATTACAGGGACTTATAAAAATAAAGTAAATTTGTTCAGTGGGACAATTAATGTTTGCTGACATTGGATTAGTTTGTCCATATATATCTAGCAAGAGTAGTGTCACTGGATATAACTAAACAGTCTTGTAAGGAATTGGTTCAATCTGACCATGTCTGTTGTCATTGGATTTGCTTCCCCCCTCCCACCCTCCCCACCCCCAACCCCATATTGTGTCACTATATGAATGAAAAGTGTCATTCAGCCTCTGATGAAGATCCTGATTGGACCAAACGTCAGGCCCACTTTACTCATTCTCTTACACAGGCTCTTTAGTAAGCAGTTTGCTAACAGTTTTGTTTAATTTTAATATTTATTTGTCATTGGAGTAATTTAACCCTCGTATATAATATGTATAGATATGGGAAAACGACACCAATCCATGTGAGCTGCAATGTTGCTTCGGTCTTGCTTGTCTCTAATCATGAGCAATTTTTTTCTTTTTACCCAAGTCGTAATATGTATTTTTCTTATATTTTCTCTCTTACAGGTGGGTCGTCAATTTAAAGAAAATGGCAAAGTTGAAAGGAAGCATGGGCTGGACTCTTACTGGAGACAGGTCGATAGAATTTTGGCAGGATCCGATCAACTTCATCAACAGGAGAATTGAACAGTATAACTGCCGGATATTCATCGCCCGAACGCTCAACAAGCCGACAGTCTTCGTTTGTTCTTGGAAGGGAGTGCATCAGCTTTTGAGGGGTGAGGCACTCGTTTTCTTTTTTATCTGGAATGTTGGTTCGCTATTCCTCAGTTTCAAAAAAGAAAGAAAAAAAGACAAGAATATTATATATCATCCCTCTCATTCTCCCTGCAATGTGTATACTCCAGACTACGTTATCTACTAAATTGGGTCACAGCCGTCTTCCATTTCTTCCCAGTCAAGATCATTCAGAAACCAAATACCTAAGGGTGCCTCTTTATTGGCTCAAGGCCAACTCAGTTTCTGCATTTTTATGTTTTCATTTGCAAAGCCCTTTTGTTGTTCACAAATTTTGTTTGACAAAATACTAAATTTCTGTTTAAAAACACCTGCTCCATCTTTGCATTGTATTGCATATAGTTTGATTCCCCCCCTCATTCCCCCCCCCCACCTAGCGACTCTATTTTCTGACTTGTTCAGATACAATTACCTTCTTCAGACATCCAAAATTACTCTTTTGAAGGTTGTTCAAAAAAGCAAAGTACTGTACTGTCACTTTGAAATCTTCAGTACACCTGTACTCTGCACAATTTATGACATCAGCCAAAATTTCCGTCTGGAGAAAAATTACGATAGCTCAGAAATATCAGCTCTGCCGTTCGTGACACGGAAAGCAATGTACAGTAAGCTAGCTTTGATCACCCTCCTAGCTGAAGTTGATTTCTGATAGAATCTTGTTAATTTTGCATGATTATCACGAAGCAAAGCTTCACTATATTGAACTAATGTATACTGTACGTATGTACAGTACATAACAGTACAGTGGTTGTATGTATCTTATGGAAGAGGTGAAGGCACAGTTCTCGAGAAAATTGAACCACGTCCATGGTTCAAGTCTTTCTGCATGTTCTGGGTGTTAACACATTTGTTGTATTATTTATTCTGACACTTTTGACGTTCGTCAGTTGTAAAATACAGAAACTATCAAGTTACTTTTACATACATGTCTATGGTGAAAATCTGTGACAAATCTTTGTAAACATTTGTGTAGCAGGTTCATACCCATTTTGTGTAGTATTCCACTTACTGCAATATGCCAATAATTTCCAATTTACGGAAAATTATCTGAATGAGCCGCGCCCTGTTTGAATGCTTTTAAACGTGCCCGAAGTTGTTCAACCCCACAAGTTTTCAACACAGTCCAATGTGTATTAAAGTCAGTATGATAGTGTTATTGCCCATAATCAAAAGATATTACATTGGACCAAAAGCCTCCTCTCATGATTGATCATATTTACCATCACTCCCAAATTGTCAACGGTCTTGTTTACATACTTTTTAAGTATTTGCAATCCACCTGGGCTTTTAATAATTGGGCCTATTTTTTTGTTATTACCACTTCAATTGAAATGTAGTGGGAACTTGTGGAAGATTTTAGTATTAAAAGTATTGAACTCGAGACGGCCCATTGAAAGTAATAAACATGATCCACAGTGTAATTTCCACGGTTGCCTGCTTTCGGTGGTCATCACCATGGTTTCAGCTTTGTAGTGTAGCTCGGCAATTAATTTTTGAACAGTTGCAAGTATACTCTATAACGTACTCGGTATGTCTAGAAACCGTGTCCAGAGAGAAGAGAACTCACTCAAAGTGAAGTACTTTACAAGCAATTTTTACATCTTGGAATTCTTAGAAAGCCAATCAGGGAAGCATTGTGTTGAATGGACAAAAGCCAAGGGAAGGAAAACTGGATTATAGCCTAGGTAGTAGTATTTAGGTGGCATGACAGCTAGATCAGCCTTTACTGAATTGACTATATAAATAAACTTTATCAGTTCTTTACATATTTGATAGTTTTGTGTACAGGTAAGCGAATTTTCCCGGATGTCAATTTCTTCTGTAAACCATTAACCAAACTGCTCCCAGTAAAAACAATAAAGCAGAACTCAAGCTATGCATGATTCAGTTTCCTCCTTTTCTATGCTCAACCACCTCTTCCACCCCCCCCCCCCCCCCAACCCTGCTCCCTTTCACCCACTTTGAACCCAATTCATTATTTGAGTATTCTTTGAATGCTCCATTTTTTTCACAAAATGTCAATTTTCGATATGCCTTTACATCTCTAGTTCTCACTAGGTTTAGTACAGTATGTATCTGTAGGTAATATCCTTCTCGAGATCAGTGTGTAGACATACTGAATTGGCATTTGTATTACCTTTTAGATTCGTTTTTTCTCTAGGCTTCTTGATCAGGCTTAGTGCGATTACATGTGAAATGTTGAATTTATATAAATGTTAACTTAAATATTATTACAATAACGATTACTTACAAACTTGCGATTATGATTACAGCAGTAATTGATTACGATGTCATGGGCATGTAATCATGGCTACAATCACAATTACGTTTTATGATAAATTTATGAAGTTTCTGACTGTTTGTGAAGGGTATAAAGGTCTTGAGCTCTTTCTATGTTTGCCTACTGTAGATGATCCCCATATGTTTTACATGTAGTGCACTCTTAACTACTTCATGGGAATTTATTAGACATTTTGTTTGGGTTTAATGACTCTCACACAACATAGCTCTTTTATACATGTAGGTGCTGCAAAGGGTCATCAATAAAAAATCAAAATGCTATCAAATGAATTTGAAAAACTACAAGGTTACAGGGAAGTCTTACACAATAAGGAAATGGAAAACCACAAGAAGTAGCACTAATTAACAATAGAACTTATAATACCTCTTTTGTTACCATTGCCAATGTCATTGGTTACCAAGTTTTCTGGCAGAGTGCCAGGAACTACAGTAATTGCCAGAATTAAAGAAATCCTGACAATTGTTTTTCTACATGTGCATACTATTATGTAGCTGCATGAGTATAAATGAGAATTCTTCTCAAATGTTTCAAGTTTGTCTTAATGAGTATTTTAAATCCATAGTTATGTTTACCCAGAAATATACCTAATACCTAGTTGACTTTATGGAAACTCCAGGTACTTTTAGAGTGTCTGAGAATTTCTTTTAGAAAAACTTTATGTTCTTCATATAGAAGAGTTATTTGAACAGTAAATTTTTTGTTTGTCCAAAGAGGTAATTTTACAACCATGGCGGTGGGGTTTGATTGTTGGCCATGAAATATAAACATACAGTACAGTACTCACCTTAGCTACCTACTATTACTGTGCAAGGTGATTTAGACATCCCTGCGGTATACGTACAGTCCAAGGTATTTACCTCGCTCCTCACTCACCTGTCTCTAATCTATATTGCATGACTTGAAACGTTTTATAAGCACTGCGCCCTCTATATCCAACTCCCGGAACACCGTCCACTTTCTCCTTCCCAACCTGCCTTTCAGAAGGTAAAACTACCCAAATTTTGGCGGACATTTCATACAAAATTTTCTCTAGTTTGTTTACACCCAGTGATGGTGTTTGCATTAATTTCTTTCTCCGGAACAAGATTTCCTTCATCAACTTGATAGGTGGTTCCTGAAGAACGAGGAGAAAGTGGGCGGTATCCCGGAAGTGGGATATGGAGGGCGCAGTGCGGCAATGTTTCCAGTCACATAGTTAGGTAGATAGAAAAATGCAAACTGTATGCAGAGTTATAGATCTAGGTTCTGGCTTGTGAATTCCAAACCAGCAAGGTTTGGGGCATTTGGTTTGTGAATACCAAACCAATATAAAGGTTTGGAGAATCTGTGCATGCTGAAAGGTACTATAGATACTCTACATATCTTTTCTCCCTGACAGCATTCCCAAATTTCTTTTAGAATAAAACTGTAAGTTAAGGGTTTAGATCTAACTTGTCTTCCATTCAAGAGACAAAGTTGTTGTCTTCATATTCTTCTCTGCTGACTATTGACATGTTCAGTATACAGTATATCATAAATTACAGTGTAATTTTGAATAGACTCATCAGTCATGTCTGGTTCATTTGATTGCCATTGATTGGTTTTGTCAAGCGCCTAGAGCAGCTACTACTTCTTGTTTCTGAATCGGCGCTACATAAATCCACTGTATTATTACTAAATTATTAATGTAAAATAGCTACAGTACATTACATGTAAATTTGCCAAACAGCAATTTTTGCAATTACAGAACTTTGTTAACGATATAGGTAACTATGGCAATATTCTCTGGCTAATATAAAAACCAAATTGTTTAATAAGGATGCTGCTGCTTAAATTCATGCGTAAAAAAAGAGCATTAGCAGTAAAACAAAGAAAAAAATTACTTACAATCGCAAATGAACACATAAATTATCTCTGGTGAAATTGTATAATTCATTATCGTTGCAGAGAAATTCAAATAAAGTGTTTGGTGAAATATAGACTCTGAGCTCT
The DNA here is from genome assembly GCF_037975245.1 of Apostichopus japonicus. Classification (NCBI taxonomy): domain Eukaryota; kingdom Metazoa; phylum Echinodermata; class Holothuroidea; order Aspidochirotida; family Stichopodidae; genus Apostichopus; species Apostichopus japonicus. The sequence goes on from NC_092565.1 coordinate 13,432,598, forward strand.
ATTCTCAAAGGTGTAATAATGGGATCTCAGGCACACAAATCTATTTTATAGCTGGAAAATTGAAGGAGGTGATTGGAGGGGGGGGGGGGGTTGGAGGGGTATTTTAATAGCTAATCTTAGCAAACCAAAGACTTGTAGCTGTGTGATAACTTCCACAAATGAATGAGGAAAATAAATATTTCTCCAAGGAAAGAAGATATATACTCTGTTAATGATGATCTTCTAACCATCTTGATTCTACAGTACAGTAGTTGGTGAGAAAATACAACTTTGTTCTTAAAATCAATCCTTTATAGTCAACAAGTGGTGGCAACTGAAGAAGCATCTGAAACACAGTGCTTATAGTTCAAAGTTCAAACACATCATCTTGAGTCCAGTATGAGTGAAATTTACTTCGGTATGACTTCACATACAATAATCTACTGCAGGAAGTAATTAATTTTTTAAATATTGTGTAGCAGTTTTCAAGGCCCTGGATTTTGTCTGTTATAAAATACTATGATTTCTTTGTAAAAAGGAAGGGAAGAACCCCTGCTTTCTACTTATAACAGCTTAGAAAACGGTTTTTCTCTCAGGTCTATTGTTGTGTTTCTCTGTAAAAGAATGAAAAGGAAGTTGTGAATAACTTCAAGGTAATTCACTGCAAACTTCCATTGTTGGAGATCTGTCATGCAACATACTGTAGTATAGTATTAGTTGTCTGTATAGTAATGTGGTTGGAATGCTTGAATGAAAAAAACAGAGACAATTTACAATATCTCTATAACCAACAGGAACTACAGGAATAGCAACTACCACAATTTCCTGAACTGCTTTTTCAATCCAACAGATTGAATAGTTTAATGGAAGTCACTTTCAGGATGTCTAGTACCTTGGACTACAATTGCCTTTACGATAGTTTTTCACATTTTTTAAATCGTATTTATTATGATTTATATCATGATTATTATTTTTTTTCCCCCTTTCCTTCTTTTATTTACCAGAGAGGCACACATCAACAGAATTAGGATACAAGCTTCTCTTTCATCGGGTGCTCGGTGACAATATTCTTTTTGAGACGGGTGATGAAGGGTTACGAGTCGCTTCAGTCATACATAGTCTCTTTGGGCCTCAAGTCTTACCGGCAGTCGAGCCCTTAGTTGATAGAGTTATCCTTAAACATTTTTATGCACTCGATAAATTGTAAGTCTGTTTTGAACACCTTTATGACTTAAAAGTTCATTTAAATAAAACAATTTGTTTGTAGTTTTGGCAATTTAAAAATCACACTGTAGAAAAGCAAATTTTAGAGAATTTATGGCAGGTCTTCAACTTTCTGAATAGCTGGCATGTATGTAGATACCTCGCATGTATGTTGAATTTGTAGATACCCTGGGGAAAATATTTTGATGTCCTTGTAAGTAGAAGAGGTTTTCTGTAAATGTTGAAATATATCAATTGTATCAAATGCAACAGTTGAGCAAAATAGTGATTTTCATTCTTCATATTTATTGTTTGTTTGTTATCATTGTTCTCAATATCAGCATCTTTTTTCTTTGTCACGCTTTTCCATATCCTCATAGAAACGCAGTCCCTGTTTACACAACATTTAAAGCATTTGCCACAGAACTTTCACTTGCATTATTCATGGGGCTTGATCCAGATGAGAACGAAGCCTTATTTAAACAGGTCTCAGGGCTAGCAACAGCACATTGGCATGGTAAGTTGGTGTCATCAGCATACAGGTACTCATGCATCAATATACTACTGTGCAGAGAAATGGATTCAAAGGATCGGGTTTCTGTTTTAGCTTCAAGTATCACTCTTAAAGAGGTGCATCGATTTTTGACCATGTTTCACCAAAAAAATATATTCTGTGCTTCAGAGATGATCGATAGATATCAGAAGTGGGAACACTGCAGAAATGTCATGTTAGATATTACATGTACTGTATATTATGTACACTTTGTGTGTATGACCAGGTTTGACCTGTGTTGACCAGCAAGAATGGTTAAAACTTGCATTCCATCTCCCTGTCTCCTTTTCCTATCCAATCAAGTTTCCTTTCAAACATCTTAATAAAAGATGAAGACAAAATGAAAGAGGTTGATCAGATCTATAGCACAAATCATGCGGAAACCATGTCACCTCATTGAAATATTGGACATCGAAACGATGAATGTTACTTTAATCATGTTTGAAAGCGATACCATACAGTAGACTAAATCCAACTGAGAATTCCTAATGTATTACAAACTGTGGCACAGCAGGTAGTAGATTGGGAGAGGGACTTTGGCCTCTGGGATGTTAATGTGTCCTGTAAATTACATGTCATTTACTGTTAGGATCCATGCTGTTCATTGACGTAACATATGTCTGGGTGATAAATGTGGTCATTCACGCGTCCACAGTGACATGAATATTCAGTACCATGGAGTCATTTACATTTCACAATCCAATGTATTTGCTTTACGTTTTGACCGTTCCTTGAGTGCGGCATTTATAAGGTTCTCTTGTTCTATGTAGTGGGATCTTCATTCCTGGTAGAACTGTCATTGGTTAATGATTGCGTTTATCAGTCATTTGCATTATTTGAATATGTGACGTCAATATTCAGCATCATGGAGTCATTTACATTTCACAATCCAATGTATATGCTTTACGTTTTGACCGTTCCTTGAGTGCGGCATTTATAAGGTTCTGTTGTTCTATTTAGTGGGATCTTCAATCCTGGTAGAATTGTCATTGGTAATAGTTGCCTTTATCAGTCATGGGCATTATTTGAACATGTGCCCGAACAGCTTTTTAATCATGATAGTCTTTCCTTGATAGTGGTCCTTATGATAGTGCAGAAGTACCGCAATCGGCTTGAATTATTCATTTAAATATTATATTTTATTTTTTATCTCTAGGTATGATCACTCTACCAGTTAAAGTCAGTATTCCCGTACTTGGCCCAACAACTTTCAATAAATCAATGGAAGCACAGGTAAATTATGAAAAAATTTGGTTGCTTTTCATGGTTCATTATTACAACCTGCTCCCCCCACCCCCCTCCCATGACTCACTGAAGTCATTAACTACATTGTTCAATGAAAAAGATCCTGAGATTATAATGATTTTATAGCCTCAAAATGTGCTGTCATCTTGCAAGTAAACCTACTGTAGGTGCTTTTAAAGACAATAACAACATATATGCCTTATACCATGTACTATATATATATGACAAGGCTAGACCAGAGATCTGTTGTAATGCATGGTTCCCACACAGTCTGAAAAATGGGAAAAGTCTGTAAAAATGAAAATGAATTTCTCCTGATACTTGAAAGTCCTTGTTCAGTTTAGTCCAGGAGAGTGATGAACAATTTTTGTCAGCAGCAGCAGTCAGTTTTGGATGTTTACTCTGATTTATAATTTTCCATTAAATTTGCAATTGATTGATAGGAGTTTTACAAGAGGTTACACTTGTAAGGCCTACTATAGGATCACCTACCACTACATCCTCATTAGAGTGTAGGCTTCATAGTAAACCATAAAACATGTATTGATTTGGTGAAAAGTGTGGGCTAACATGGTAAATGGCGCTAGACAAGGGATTACTACGTAATAAACGGGGAATGTTTTTGGCAACTTTTGATACAGATGATAAAACTAAAGAAGATATAATATCACATGAGAGCGCAAGTAATTTATGTGGTAGGGTATGTAACGTTGTAAGAATTGTGCCTCAACGTCCTACCTCCCCCCCCCCAGTAGCGCTGACGTCCCCCTTCAAGCTTGGTGTCTTGTAAGCAAGTGTTTTCTTTCTGCCTCTGTTACCTTTTTAGGACAAACTATTAGCAATAATCAAAGAAAAGTTAGATCTATGTAAAGAAGGGTCAGTCCTACATCACTTCAAGTCGGCGGGATTCAAGGATCGCAAGGAGGTGGAGCAGCACCTTCTCCTCTTCGTCTCTGCAGTTATACCAAAGGCCTTTGCAGCTTTCTTCACGTCTTTCATTCATGCGATTTCAGGTCCCGACATGGTAAGCATTTCATGACTCTGTTTTTCTTCTTGGGGTTTCATGGAAAAAGGGGTAATCAGGCAGTAAAATATAATAATAAATCATGTACTGAATTTCTGATGGTACTTTTAAAATGACATTGGCAGGCTCAGGGGAATTGTGGTACCAATATACATGTACCTCCATAACCAGTCTATGGTTGGGTAGATGAAGGCGGTGGTACCCCTGCTAAGCCATTGTAAGGTGGGGTTCTTTTTCTTCCAGGAGAAATCCATGGTTTCCCATCAGAAATGGTTTTACGAATTGTAAAAAAAAAAGAAGCAAAACGAGCTAAAATTGTCAATTGGATGTTCCACCCAATGTGGTGGATTGCAAGTGATAGGCTATTACCACATGCATGTATGTTGCTGCTCAAGCATCGTCAATTAGTCGCTTCCATGTATAAAGGCATATCACACTAGTGGGGCAAAAAAACCTTTGACATTGCTCAGCAGAAATTAAAACAATTCAACGCTTTAACTAGTTATTTAGGATTTGCCATGCTTTTGCTGTGTTCCTCTCTAACGTGTCTCCAATCAGTGTATGGAATTTTTCCATCTGAAGCTTACCCAAAATTTGGTAACATGTTAGCATACCTCCCCTTGTCTAACCCACTTCTGGCTTAACGCCCCTCGCCGTTCCCTTCCCAATCTACCGTACCGTTATGAAGTTGACCATCTCTTTATTTCGCAAAGGTTTGGAGGTTTGTTTTTGTGTTTGTCCTGTCTTCATGTCTTTATTGTTCTAGTCTCTATTAGAGTGTGCTGTGATCCCATACCAGAGTTTAATCCCTGAACATTACAGGAAAAGAATGCTTTGTTGCAAACCAGCAAACAAACAAACAATTCTTTCAGAATGCCCAATCCAGAATACAAAAAAGTTGTTGTTATATATGTAATCAAGATCAGTGACTTTGAATTTCTTGTTGCATAGGAGATCCACTACTGCCCCAAAATAATATGAGTTTCACTTCTGTGTTTTGGTCACCCAATTTCCTTGCTATCTATTGGGCAATAATTGCTTTTGCTCGGACGACCTGGACTTTAAAGTTAGACGGAAGACCTAAAATCGTTCTCAAAAATAGTAAATGTAGACTGGATGTCATTACTTTGTGAATTAAGTGTTTGTCCCTTGATTAACATGTAGGTTTTTTTTGTCAAGTCTGAGAACTAGCATCTAAATCATCTGAGAAACATCAGGAAATAAATGTCATCCACTGCCTAACCAGGACTACTTTCATTTTCCACTTTTTATTCTACCTTGATGCTAGGAGAATCACTGTTGCATGTGTCTCTTTCGTTTGCAGGCTGAATTACGGAGTAAAGCTCGAGAAGATGATGATTACTTAGACTGCATCCAGACAGAGGTTGAGAGATTGTGGCCTCCATTTTTAGGAGGAAGGAGAAACGTACTAGAAGTAAGTCATTGAACTGTATATTCAAACAGTAAACATCGTATCCGTGCAAACAACCAACAAGACAGGATGTGAGCTAGTCTGCAAATATTTGCAGCCTAGGAGGCCCTGGGGCATATAGAGTCTTGTTTAAACCATGGTAGGTGCCTAGCAGCAACTGGAGATGTTAGAGAAGTTGATTGATGATATATCAAATAAGGGATATCCCCATCCCCATCCCCATCCCCATCCATCACAGAGATAAAAGGGATAGGAATACTAGAGCCACCACCGGTAGTTATTGACCTGATTAACTGTTACCCAAATAAAGCAGATAGCAAATATTCATATTGCATCAAGTGTGTTTGTTTTTTCCTTCTTATGTATTCCTAAACCTTAAGGCAACAAAAACATTTCATTTCTGTAGTCCAAATTGGACTGTACCATGGTAACGGTGTGTGTGTGTGGGTATGCGTGTGTTTGCATGTGTTAGTGACACCTGCTTGTAAACGTGATAACTCCAATAGATTGCCTCGGTTGAATTTCATACTTGGTATACTGTTTCCTCATTGTGAGTTCAAGAACCCTATCGAAGTCAAAGTCTATGTTGTTCGAAGGTCATTTGGGGTCAACATTGATCAAAGTCTGAGAAGGTTGTTAACACAATTACAGCATTGAAGGACAGGCCATTTCATTGTATTGATATCATATGGTATCATAAATTTCCTGTTGAGGTAATTTATGGAAAAGTAGAGGAAAGAGTTTGCATGTTGCTTCTGTTCAACATTTCTGGGTATCTTCAAGATGTGATGTATGCAATTTGCACATATATTTCGTACTGCAGAGTAAATCCAACTTGTTGTTCTTTTTCTTGTCTCAGCCTATTTTGCCATGCATTTGCAGATGTTGACATATAAAACCAATAATAAATTTCTCCTCTTCTGTGCAGGATATAGTATTAGACGGTTACAGGATACCCAAGGGTCATGTGATCGTGTACATATCCCGCGCAGCCCAGAGAGACCCTGCAGTCTTCTTGGATCCCGATTCATTTAAGCCTCAGAGATGGGTCGGAAAGTGAGTTTCATCTCATTTCACAGAGATAATTTGGAGTTATTACATTGAAGACACTGATTTGAATTTTTTTGATTTAGCAATGGCTTCCCTTTGAAAACAATGTCAACCTTAACCAACTCACATTTGTTACTCACTCCAGTAGCCATTCCTTATGAAACTGTTTATAATTTTCCTGTATCTAAGTTTCAGCAAAGTTGTTGGCTGTCACAGGTGTAACTTTTCCATCTTCAGACCAACATGAATTCTAATTTATGCATTTAGTTTTCAGGATTTTCTTGTTAAATTGAAGTAGCATGTTTTAGACTCATGGACATAATCAAATGTGTACGCATGTAGCCGGATTTTCAAGCTTGATGTCAGGATGTACATGGATATATAAACCCACCGACACTATGACATTTTAAGTACAGTCCCTTCCCTCCATTCCCAGAAGGTCTGGTCATGCATGGTATACCCTGTTACCATAGAGATGGTAGTGGGAAGTAACAAATGTAATAAATATCAACAACAGATAACTGACTGGGAAATTATTAACAAAATATGAAAGAGTGAATTAATAAATGAAAACTGTTTAAACAGAGAACTGAGAACCGTTTAAACATGATACCGTACCTCCTGGTAGAAATCAGGACATTTATATTATAAATTATAATAGCTGTTTCTGGTGAATAAGCAGAAGTCTATTGCAATGAAGTTACAATCAACACTTCAATGCATTTTTGCATTCTGGTTTCAACATTTTGTCAAGAACTAGCCTGAAGTCTTACCCATTTTGTTAGCCCAGTGAAATCCTTCTTTTTTGGTAATGTTACAACAGGAGGACCTAAACTAATTTTTAGAAGGAAACCTCCACAAAACTTTACAAAACTGCAAAGGGTGTCAGGTGCATGATTTTCCAATATGTGAGGCATTGTTTGCAGAGCAATACCTAGCAATACTTCATTTGTAAAAAAAATTTCCTTTATTTAAAGTAAAGCAGCATGGATAACATTACTTCTTTAGTGAAATCAAAGTACTACCAGATGCAAGTATCCACATGTACGCGAGGGATGATGCATTAATATTTCTTTCCTTACCTGTTCCTTCACAGGACCCGTAAAGAGAGGACCCATGCTGTTCTCATGTATGGAGCTGGACCTCGAAGCTGCGTCGGCCACGACTTAGTCCGTAGAATGATAATGGTAAGATGTGGTAAATAAGAAAATGATAGATATTAAATGGAGATAAGAAATGGTAAGTTTCTTGGGTAAAGTTAGTTTCTTCTTTTTTCTTTTTTTTCAAATTCTGATATTACAGGTAGCCTGTCACTCTTTCGAGTTTGTTTCGTTTTTTGCTGGAAAGATCTTAGTTATTCACAAAATTAGTGTATTTCATGTCATCTACGAGGCTTTATTTATGAGTTTGTTTTTTGTTGTTGTTGTTGGGCCCACAGAAAGTGGTAATGGTCCGAGAGTGAAAGTATTAGTGGCATACACCCTTGGTCTGTAACAGGCTGTAATAAGTCCTGACTTTGCTATTCTTCAATACCATACACAGAATTTCACAAAAGTTTTTAAACTAAACAGTAGGTTGTAATTTTGCTTCCAAAAGTGCAATTTTGCCTTTGAGTAAATAGTATAAAAAGATAGTATGGAGGGTTCATAAAAAGCTTATGGTTCATAAAAGAAAAAAAATTAATCCAAGTAAACTTAAGTTTCCCTTCGTGCAGCCTACAAAACTCGTAACGAGAATCTCATTAAATTGTAGAAAGCTGTTTCTTGATTCCTTTTGAGAAATGCAATTTATGTGATTGGTAATATAGGTCAAAATTTGGAAAACATAACATAACAGTCATTACAGGGATGGTTGGTGGCAGAGCTGATTTGCTAGCTCAAAATTGGTAAAAGAAAATGTCCATTTGCCCATACATCTACATGTCTATATATATATATATATATATATATATATATATATATATATATATATATATATATATATATATATATATATATATATATGTATATGACCTAGGAAGACTGTTCATTCTGGATATGGAAACATTTTTGGAATAAAAAATTCCTTACTGTACAATCCTTACCAATGAATTAATTGGTTGATGCCCACAAGTGAGTGCTACAAATAAGAGATGGACATCTCTGATCTTTTCTGGTTCTCATTTAATTCTTGGACAAATTTAACTCACTTGCTCTACGTAAGTCAGATATGTGGAATTTTGAGCAAATCATATGACAAGGAATTGTAAAGTTGGCTTTTCTGGTTGTAGTAATGGTCGTCTTGATGATTTGTTAAATTTCCCACACACTTACAAGATCACTCTACTTCAGTTGAATTAGCATTGAAAAGTGCTACGATAATTATTAACTGGATTGGGGATTCAAAAATTATTGTTTTATATCGTATTGGAATGTTACTTCTCATACCTTACTGTAATAAAACACGGAATGATAATGTAGATAAATACTGCATACAGCAATGGAATGAAGATAAAGGATTGTAAGAAAGCTTGGATGAACTTTGTACTTGATAGGTAGAATAAAAGAACCTTAATGTTCTCTTGAAGTCAGCAATTGTCAATATTTAAATATATATCTTGTTTGAACTATTACTGTTTAGTGCCCTCATGTAAAATGAGGAAAGGAATTACTAAGGCAACTGTTCTTTTTCTTTATTTTTTTATGATTTTGTAAAGTGGAATATTTTGTCAGTTGCAGGATAACCAGACTCCATAAATGCTCAAATGGTTTGAGTTTACTCAATTTTATTGCCCAAATCACCTGTTAACATTTGACCCTTACATCTTTTACTTTTAAATTTTGTATAAAAGTGGAATATTTTATCGGTTGCTTGACAGGCAGACCCACTAAATGCTCAAACCGTTTGTGTTTACTCAATTTTATAGCCCAAGTTAACCTTTGACCCCTCAATCACCTTTTTTTATGATCTTTTCAGATGGTGTGCAAGTATCTGGTTCACAACTACGATTGGGATTTTATGACTAATGAGCAGTTGGATTACAAATGGCTACCAGTGTCCAGGCCAAAAGACCCCCCACCCGCGACATTCACCGCAAGGTGAAAAATACGACGAGGAAGGAAGAAACCCTTGAGAAAGTACTCTGTATTTAAGGAACGTGTGTCATATACTCCTCTCCGGGGAATAAAATGATTTAACGACTAGCTCGGTTCGCACACCTTGGAGAAAAGGAATATTGATTTTATATTTTAACTGTAAATTTTTGAAACATGAGGCTGTGGCTCGTGGAAGTCTGTCCCGTTTTTGGTATAAAAGATCAAATCATAAAAATTCATCTTGTATTCATGTAAACATGGCTTAAGAAAAGACATGAAGTCATGTAAAGTAGATTGGGCTTTTCATGATGTCATGTAAAGTGGATTGGGCCTTAGGTTGACTCATCATGTTCACCAATACAAACTAAGATAAACATATTGTGTCTCAATGCTGTTTTTTATTCTGAAATATTGAAACAACAAAAAATACGATCAGTTTAGCCAGTGAATTTAAGATTTTAATATTGCGTATAAAACCTTGAAAGTATCAGATGGAATATTAGTATAAATTAATAGTCCAAATCTGATGATCTCAACAAACAAAGTAAACGAAAATCAGGATTTACATGCACAAAGTAGTGTTTTCTCTTAAATTTATACTGTAACAATATTAATATTATATTTATTAATATTAACCTTACTTCCATCTTGACACAGGAAGGTTTTTTTTTTTTTTTTCTTGATTATTTTTTCCTTTTAAATATGTGATGTTATTTTTTAAAAGGCCAGACTTGGCTAAAGGCTATGTTACTTTGAAATTATCATGCAGGGAGGTACTGATAGCAGGATAGCATTGCAGAATGCTATGCAAAGTCAGCAAACCGCTACACACAAGTTCAAAGATGTTTTTGTACACAGAAAACCGTAATATTTGATTAGAGACAACATCAGGAAATGATACCCAAAATTTGAGCACTAAAGTTTTTGCCAGTCGTGTACTGAGCAAACACAGTGACTCATTTCAAGGTTGAGTCATTTCATAAACACTGTGAAGTTGAAGGAGGGTAAAGGTCAAGAGAGGTAGAGATCATTTACATATAGTGTACAAAAAAAATACAAAGTGAAAGGTTATACAATATTGCAGCAATGTTGTTGGAGCCAGGGGTAAGAAGATTATTATCCTCTCCCCCTCCCCCACCCTCCCGCACCCTAACCACCCACCCTCTCTGTGATTTGCTACTGTATAACAAAACAAAAAAGTCATCCCTCTTTATGACACTAATTTTTGCACTTGATTAGCTCTCAAAAGAGCAAAGGATTTTTCTGAGTATGCTGCAACCATCTGGACTCCACCTCTATTTCAATGCCTGGCCTATTTAGATTAAAACCACTGAACTTACGATCAACGCTGTCATATATCACAGAGTACTGCCAATCTTGTGTTGACCGTTAGCCACAATGTCTTGAATGATTCTATAACATTTCAACCTGTTTGGGACAATTTCCTGCAACTTCCTCCTGTGAGGAGTGAAAAGCCCCCCTAGTCTCGGGTGGCACTTACTGATCTACCTCATGGCTGACAATAGTACCACTATATGTGAACCACCATTTACTGCAATACTGGTTTGTAGCAGATGAAAAGAGAGGCATTATTAAATTTGTTGCTCTTATCCAATTATTTTGCCCTTTGTATCACCTGATGGAAACAGTAGCAAGATTACAGGCACAGAGTCATCAAATAGCCTCAAAGGCTCAATATCTTTTCTATCCATAAGACCTTGCTGAAAATAAAAATAAAATCATTGCATCCAGTATGTTCATGAATGACAATTCCAGATTTGGAGTAAAACCTCTCTGTCTGTGGGCAACTTTTTCTATGAAAAAGTTGTTTTTTTCTCTCTTGCTCTTGAGTAGCAATCTCTAGAAAAAAAATGATATTTCATGCCTCTACTGGCCTTTTGATAATAACGAGTCAGGCTTCCTTTATTTTCAGGAAATCAAATCTCTTCTAACATTTGTAAAAATTGTACTGATCTCTCGTCTTTCAAACTTTTTGCTTACATTTTAAACTGTAGAGTTTACAACAGTTCACTTTATTTGTACCTTTTTTTCAAGAATGCCGTGCTTTTGGACACATTTATGCTTTGAATTTTTTCTTTCTTTCTTTTCATTTTCTTTTTTAATTGAGAGACTGTAGAGACACTTGTTTTTTATAATCATCTCAGTGAGGAGATGCATTGGAGGCTTCTTCTAAATCAACAGCATTTATAAATCAACAGCATTTATAAATCAACAGCGTTTATAAATCAACATATTTATAGAATAACAATTTTTATTAGAGGCTTACTATCTTATTAGAGGCTTAATATCTTATTAGAGGCTTACTATCTTCTTAGGCTGATATTTGACTCAAAATATGTTTGTTTTCAAATAAGGACTGGTTACAGTTTTGCTAACGTACTTTTGTCCACGTAAAATTTCCATGTCCAACTACCATTTTATAGTGCAATATGGTTAATTGATGGACTACATTAATTCCACTAGTTGTTTCTATTTTCTACTTCTAGTGCTTTCCTCTCTCTCCACCCCCCCCCCCCCCCTTTCTTTGCTTTTCAGTAGTAGTGCATGCAGCTAATATTTAAATTAATATTTTTTTAATGTGTAAGGAACTCACAAAGAGTATTTACAATTTTTCCCAAGAGTTTGAATTATTATTCATAAATAGAAACTTAATATTTTGGTTTGATAACATTTTACTTCATCTGCTCATATGACAAGTTTCTTGTCATTCTAATAAATCCATTCACTGCCAGAATTTTTGATAAGCTGACCATTACTCTATGACCTTCTTTGTCCAAAGGGAAGAAAAGGCTTTGCTCTAACTGTTTGTGGTTTCATTTTTGAATGGCAGCTTAGGTAGCCTGATACAGACATGGTATATATATAAAACAAAATCTTGTTATAATACCTAGATTGAATAATGCAGATGGGTAGGGTGCCCAAACCCTCTCGTAGGTCACGGGCCTGCTTGCTCGATAATGCACCATTGTGGGTCCATTTTTTTTCTGGCCCTGATTTCCTGGGCCATATATGGCCCACAGGCTGTCCAGTTGAGAACCCCTGATTTAGATGAATTAGTTGCTTTGTAAGGCAGTTTCAAAAAATGTCGTGTTTTTTTTTTTAATTGAAGTATTAAAATTCTGTTCATATATATACACTGCTTATTCCAGATGTGTGTCGCCAGCTTTGATTGTAAGATTGTTGGGAGGTGGATGGAAGGAACCAACCTCTTTGGGCAGAATAAGGGCTTTGAGAGGTGTCATTGATATTTTGTTAAACAATTCAAAAAAGCAATTTAAGTTAACTGTTTGATTTAGGGCTTGACTATGGACCGCAAGTGATAAATATGTCAAAATTTAAATTTAATAATACAAGTATCGATTCAGGGCCCCAAGAAACAACTTTAGCTTTTCTGCCATTGTACCTAATTATATCCCATTAATTGAGATTACTGGATTGTGATAGGCTGCCTGCCATTTGAATATTTCCTTGGGCAATTGAGATATAGTTTGCCAAAACTTATCAGAACAAGATTTGGAAATGTAGTATTCATGAGCAAAATACTTTTAACGTTAAATCATCAGACACCACACAGCTCACATTTCTGTGAGGAATCTTTAAGGGCTTTCCTAATAAATACAGTCACTTTTATACCATTTTGTGCAGGAGTTTTGGTCTTTGGTACTAAAGCATGTTTCCATGCAGCCTCAACACCAAATTGTTAGTTGTTTCATTTTTTTTTAGAAAAAATTAAGTTGGAATGCATCAGAAATTTAATATTGATTATGTACTCGTTTGTGAATAATTCTCGGTCATTTATGAGTTCTAATTCTTGGGGTTAGGTAGAGAATGTTCTTTTGGGCACAGATCTGGATTGGTGATGAGGAATGCGGAGTTAAGAGGTTGAAATTTGACAATAACTTGCTGTGACGGTTTTAGCATTAAATTTAAGGCAAGTGTATAACTTTCGATGATTGTGCGAGCTCCAAGTTATTTTAGACATTTTCCGTTCTTTTTCTATTTTTTTTTTCCTTTTTTGTTTGTTGGCTGTCATTGTAGATTTCACGTAAAACCCTGATGGAACTGATAGTAACTTTCATAAAGTGCAATTATTTTTTGATTATTTTTTTTTTTACACTTTGTTCTTTACCAAGGAATAATGTTACTTATTTCAGAGAGAAATTTTGTAAGGGAAAAAATATCAATAATTAGCATTTGGAATTTCAAGCCAAAATTGTTCTATCTTTGAATCAAATTATTGAATATCGATATAGTCGTTACAATGCGCAATTATTGAATATTGATATAGTCTTTAAAATGTGCTCCGATTTGCTTTGAATGAACTTCAATCATGTCATGTACATGTTGAGCCAAGGACGGGTAGATAACATCTTTGTTATCAGCACAAATATATGAATCAGTTTAATATCCTCAGATGACCAGTTCTAAGAACCGATTTAATGCCAAGTTTTACAAAGGGAAATATACTTAGAGCAGCTTTTTCCAAAGGAACAAGACAATTTGGTTTAAAACTCTTGCTTACTTGCAAGCTAGATTTATTGCAGTACCCCCTCAAGTGTACTAATACCTAAACCAGTATGCAGTCTGCTCACCTTTTTATACTTTCAGTACCAGTAATATTTTTGATGTCTTGCTAATATATTCATTATTCATATGATAATTCTATTGTAAATTGCTCCTTCATCTGCTCGAGATATCGTCAGGTCTAGCGATTTGTAGAAAGGTTTGTTGTATGTTTGCTTTCTCTCTTCCATTGAGCAAATTTTCAAACTCTGTGAAGCTGGAGTAGTACATCCTTGTCCAATAGTTGTCATAAGTCAAAGATTTTTTTATTTAAGACTAGTTCAGCATCGATGCCAACCTTGACAGCCTGTAGCTTGAAGTAAGATCTAGTTAATATATTCCAGCGACAAACATAAGTTACCTTTAAGAGCAAAATATTGCACACTGAAAGTTGAAACCCCATCTCAGGATCATGTTCCCTAGTTGAGATATAGTTGATCGAATGTAACCTATTGTGGCTGGCTCATATCCTTGATTGTTCCAGGGAGTTGATGACACTAGGTGGTCTGTAATGACACTAGGTGGTCTGTGATGACACTGTGTGGTCTGTGATGACACTGAGTGGTCTGTGATGACACTAGGTGGTCTGTGATGACACAAGGTGATCTGTGATGACACTGAGTGGTCTGTGATGACACTAAGTGGTCTGTGATGACACAAGGCGGTCTGTGATGACACAAGGCGGTCTGTGATGTCATCACGTGATGCCATCATTGTAGATAGTACTGAAAAGCTTTTAATACTGTCCAATGAGAATCTCCCTCTTGATTTATTCTTGAACTCTGATACCTTTGGAATATTTGGTTTTAAATGTCAATGTTTCTCTGTATTTAAAATTTCATCAAAATGCAACTGTTTTATGTAGAAATATCATTTTCCTCTGTGAATATGTGAGTAAAACATTATGAAGAATTATATTACCGAATTTGATCAATTCATATCTTTGTCAAACTAAATGCTATGATGATACATGTTTGATAATCAATCGACTTTAACCACCGGGATATCCCTTTACGAGAGACAACGTACGGTAATTGAACCAATTATTTGTCATGAATAACAAAGGATAAGAAAAACCAATCTGAAAGTCTTTGTAAAGAGGAGATATACTTTAAAATAAAATCACTGTTTTAAATCAATGTGAAATCAATATTTAAAAGTAAAACCATGGGTCACTCCGTAATGCAGATATGTAATGGCATTGTCTTATGTGACATCAAGACACCAGCAAATTGACCGATGCCAAACTGACCGATGCCTTAAACAACCCAGATTTGAAAGGCACTCCAGAAACATGATTTAATGCAATCTTAAGTTGGTACCTACTCATCAAATATGGATTACACATTTTCTTAATTTTTGGATAGGTCCAACTGGAGGTGATATTTAATAATCAATTCTGACGTAACTTTAAATTATCTCTCTGTTCCACCATCTTCTTTCCACCAGTAGGTCGAGGTAAAGAGTCGACCATTTTACTTTTATTCGATTGGTTTAATCTATGCATAGTTTGTCATCATGGTAAATGATTGAAGAGAATGTTTTCAAATACATATTGTTTCCTTTTTAAATGCTGTTGTACTTTTAATCTTGCCTTCCATCCTCTTCAAAATGAAAGTATACTTTACTCCCCCTGCATACATTTGTGGCTGCTTTAGCGACTTCATATAACTGACTTCCCTCCAGGTGGATGTGTTATTACGTCCAGTACAAGTATCCATCAAAACAAAGGAATGCTAGAGACATTTTCTGGAATTTCCTTTATTCCCCCCCCCCCAGTGGTGGAGCTAGGAGTATTGGTCAGGGGGGGCGATAGTGGTCTGTAGGGGCGCTTTCGACACTAAGCGGAGCGCCACCACAGGTTGGTGCAGAGCGTACAGACATATTTTGAGTACAGATACTCCCTAGATCGCCGGAAATGACCCTTTCCGGGCCTTGCTAATTTGCAGATAAACGAAGAATAAATAGGTGTCATCGCCATTACGTCAGAAAATTACACCAACAAAATGCAGACCTGTCAACTCTCCCAGTTTTACCGGGAGACTCCCGGTTTTTACCCGAATCTCCGGGCCTCCTGGTTTCATATTCTTTTCTCTGTTTTCTTTTTCTTTTTTTAATGTTTCATCACTTGCGACATTTCTGAAAACAGCCAACAATTAGTCCTATGCTTAGTAATTCCTCACAGTAACGCTGAACAGGAAAGGCTATTCAGTGTAGTTCGTAAGAACAAGACAGACAGTCGGTCAAGTCTCAAGCTTGATGGGACTCTATCTAGCATACTAGCCATGAAGTCACAGTACCCAGAGTCCACTGTTCCCTGTTTCAAATGGAAGCCTACTAAAGAAACTCTGTAGAAAGCGAAGCGAGCTGTTGTGAACTACAACAAGAAACACTGATTGGATGATTCTCTCACTGTATTGCATAAGCAGACAATACTTATTTAGGAGTATTTATATCATTTCAGTTGAAAATTACCAACCTCCCATATGTTTCCCTTGTTCTCCCTATTTTTCGGCCATGCAAAATTTTATTTTCCCTATTTTGGGGTCAAACTGGTTGACAGGTCTGAAAATGTGACAAATGTGAATAGGTATTTGAGAGCGCAATAATAAAGTCAATCGCGACTAAGTAAAAAGCGGTAAAAAGCTGAAAAGGGCGCCAGCAGTCCATTTGAGTTTTTCGGGGGGGGGGGGGGCAGCATCCGCCCCTCTAACTGAATGGATGCTCCGCCGCTGATCTGTGTGTCTTTATTTTACATAGGATATTGAAATATTTTGGATATTGAAATATTTTATATCTCTCTGGATATCTCTCTGGATATTGAAATATTTTGGAATATAAATTCTATATTGTTGAGTCCTTAAAAGATCTAAAGTATTAAATTTTTTGAAGACAAATTTATGATTAAACATTGAACGCTTCTATCTCTTAGGTCGACACAAAACCGGAAACATTTATGAATAGCGAAGGTTTGATTCGACAGCTTTATTTTGAAATAACGTATCACTGGCAAGATGCGTCGAGCGCCCTATTCTTTCGCTCAGTTTGCAACTTTTCAGAAGAACAATAGAAAACCGAAAAACTTTTAGGAACAACAAAAGGTTTTTAACCTTTGTTCGTCGTAAATGTTTTTCGGTCTTACTTTTTTTAAGGTGAAAAAGCTTGTTGTCGCAAAGGCGATAAATGTGTATCTTTTCTGGTAGCTCGCGACACGCTGATTACGAATCTGAAGTTTATTTTGGAATTGGGTACCATAAAGAGGTACTTTTTAAACTTTTCAAGACAAAACACCTATGATTGGCGCAAATAGAAATTGCCAAATTGACCCAAAATCGATTTCGCCCAAGAGACGTAACAGGGAGTAATCGATGCTCAGGAGCCCAAATCTGCAACTCCCAGGTCCATATCTGCTTCCGTTAGGGAGATACGTGGTCCCAAAGGACCCGATAGAAATACGTGTTCTTTATAAGTGCAAAATTTGGAAAACCCCCTCTTTTCAGCCCCCTCTCTTGTCCTCTCTGAAACACCCATCGACATTAAAAGTAGACGTGGAGTAGAAGACACCCTTGTCTTTGTTATACACCAATTTCGTGTAATTATCTGACCGGGAAAGGCTTTTTTCGCTCAGTTTGCAACTTCAGAGGAACAAAAGAAAAGCGAAAAACTTTTCGGGACAACAAAAGATTTAAGACCTTTGTTCGTCGTAAAAGTTTTTCGCTCTTCCTTTTTTTGAGGTGAAAAAACTTGTTGTCGCAAAAGCGATAAATGTGTATCTTTTCTGGTAGTTCGCGACACTCTGATTACGAATCTGAAGTTTATTTTGGAATTGGGTGTTGTGTGGGGGCGTAGGAGGCAAAAAACCTGATTTTGCCTTTTTTTTTGCCAAACCTTTTTTTGCCAAAATTTACCCAAAATCGACCGAAAATCGATTTTGCCCAAATGACGTAACCGGGGGTAACAGATGCTCAGGAGCCCAAATCTGCAACTCCCAGGTCCATATCTGCTTCCGTTAGGGAGATACGTGGTCCCAACGGACCTGATAGAAATACGTGTTCTTTATAAGTGCAAAATTTGGAAAACCTCCTCTTTTCAGCCCCCTCTCTTGTCCTCTCTGAAACACCCATCGACATTAAAAGTAGACGTGGAGTAGAAGACACCCTTGTCTTTGTTATACACCAATTTCGTGTAATTATCTGACCGGGAAAGGCTTTATCCGCTCAGTTTGCAACTTCAGAGGAACAAAAGAAAAGCGAAAAACTTTTCGGGACAACAAAAGATTTAAGACCTTTGTTCGTCGTAAAAGTTTTTCGCTCTTCCTTTTTTTTGAGGTGAAAAAACTTGTTGTCGCAAAAGCGATAAATGTGTATCTTTTCTGGTAGTTCGCGACACGCTGATTACGAATCTGAAGTTTATTTTGGAATTGGGTACCAAAAAGAGGTACTTTTTTAACTTTTCAAGACAAAACACCTATGTTTGGCGCAAATAGAAATTGCCAAAATTGACCCAAAATCGATTTCGCCCAAGAGACGTAGCAGGGAGTAATCGATGCTCAGGAGCCCAAATCTGCAACTCCCAGGTCCATATCTGCTTCCGTTAGGGAGATACGTGGTCCCAAAGGACCCGATAAAAATACGTGTTCTTTATAAGTGCAAAATTTGGAAAACCTCCTTTTTTCAGCCCCCTCTCTTGTCCTCTCTGAAACACCCATCGACATTAAAAGTAGACGTGGAGTAGAAGACACCCTTGTCTTTGTTATACACCAATTTCGTGTAATTATCTGACCGGGAAAGGCTTTTTGTCTATATGATTTCTATTTTTTCATAAATCATAAATCAGGTTTTTTTGCCCCCCTGCACGTCCCCACACAATACCCACATGCATTTTAATTTACTGTTCTTTTCCTCCTTCCATTCTGAGGTTGAAATATTAGAAACGAACATTATTTCTCAACAGTTAATACTGTGGCACAGTGGTTAGTGCTCTGGACTGAGAGAGTTGGGCAAACACTTTGTCATGAGTTCGAGTCCACGCCAGAGACGTGTGTTTTAATTTTCTGTTCTTTTCCTCCTTCCATTCTGAGGTTGGAATATTAGAAACGAACATTTCTTCTTATCAGTTACTGTGGCACAGTAGTTAGTGCTCTGGACTGAGAGTTCGGCAAACACTTTGTCATGAGTTCGAGTCCATGCCAGAGACATGTTTTTTATTTTCTGTTCTTTTCCTCCTTCCATTCTGAGGTTGAAATATTAGAAACGAACATTATTTCTCAACAGTTACTGTGGCACAATGGTTAGTGCTCTGGACAGAGAGAGTTGGGCGAACACTTTGTCATGAGTTTGAGTCCATGCCAGAGGCATGCATTTTAATTTACGGCTCTTTTCCTCCTTCCATTCTGAGGTTGAAATATTAGAAACGAACATTATTTCTCAACAGTTACTGTGGCACAATGGTTAGTGCTCTGGACAGAGAGAGTTGGGCGAACACTTTGTCATGAGTTCGAGTCCATGCCAGAGGCATGCATTTTAATTTACTGCTCTTTTTCTCCTTCCATTCTGAGGTTGAAATATTAGAAACGAGCATTATTTCTCAACAGTTACTGTGGCACAGTGGTTAGTGCTCTGGACTGAGAGATTTGGGCAAACACTTGGTCATGAGTTCAAGCTCATGCCAGAGCCATGCGTTTTAATTTTCTGTTCTTTGCCTCCTTCCATTCTGAGGTTGAAATATTAGAAACGAGCATTATTTCTCAACAGTTGCTGTGGTGCAGTGGTGAGTGCTCTGGACTATGAGAGTTGGGCAAACACTTTGTCATGAGTTCAAGCCCCCACCAGGGCCTTTTAATTTTCTGTTCTTTGGGACAAGCAGAAGTATAAAGGTAAGAAACAAAGTTTATTTCCTTGGGAACCAAAATGGTGTAATTGGTAGTTCCGTCTTTGAAACTACCGATCAGCACGGTTCAATCCCTGGGTGGGTTAGTGAATTCTGTAAAAGGAGTTCGCTGGTAATCTGAAGTGGCCCATGTGAGTTGCGCAGCCCCCTCCTCATGACAGGGTTCCCAAGCGGTCAAAGTGAGATGGCTACCACCCCTCTCTGACAAGGTTCCCAAGCGGGTGAAGTGAGTTGGCGACTACCCCTCTCCCTGACAAGGTTCAGCGGAGGGGTCTCCTCTCTTCCTGACAAGGTTCAGTGAAGAGAAAGTTTTGAAAAAACCCAAAAAAGTCCAAACAACTGGATCTTTAAGTATTTGAATAGCTTCCAATTTCAGTGGCCCACCTCATGGTCTAGTGGTAAAGACAAATTTTGGCAACCTAAGATCCCAGGTCTAATCCCAACTTTACAAACACAAAATAAAAGCACAAAAAAAAAAAAAAAAAAATTGCATTACAAAAATGCATCCACTCATATTGCATCTATTTAAGTTACATGCTAAGCGATAGAAGTGTTCAATGTTTTGATCATAATTTTGTCTTCCAAAAAGAAACGGAGGGTGATAAAATACTGCCCGATACTGTTAACTGGTTGTTGTATATTAATAGTTTTCAACCCCAAACGCGCCGCGAAATGAGCTAAGCATTCAGGAAACATTACTGACCATTACTTAAGCAACTAGGCAATCAAAAGAATTCTTCAAATGTTAATAGGTATTTGAGAGCACAATAAAAAAGTCAATAATCACGACTACGTAAAAAGTGGTAAAAAGCTGAAAAGGGCACCAGCAGTCCATTTGAGTCCATCAGGGGGGCATCCTCCCCCTCTGACTGTATGGATGCTCTGCCACTGATCTGTGTGTCTTTATTTTACATAGGAAGACTGTTCTCTCTGGGTATTGAAACATTTTGGAATATAAATTCTATATTGTTGACTCCTTAAAAGATCTAAAGTATTTTACCACCCTCCTTTCCATTTTTGAAGAAAAAATTATGATTAAAACATTGAACGCTTCTATCGCTTAGGTCAACACAACGGATGGACGCTCCGTCACTGCCCACCTCCTCCGACCCTTCCCTAACAGTAAGTGTACAAATGAGCAGGAAAAGAAAGTCAACAATTTTTTTGGGGCCTCATTGGGCTTTGTTAATTCTCAAATCTGTTTTTTAGATGTAAATGAAGATTTCCTTCAACAAGGCAAAAAAAGGAAATTTCAAGAGCATTTAAGTTATTATGTAAAAGAAAAACTCAAGTCAGCAAAGTCTTGTAGCTTCTCAGGGCTTTGCTTAATTCTCATATCTGTTCTTCAAGTAGGCAAAAAAAACGGGGAAAATTTCATGAGAATTCAATTTTAATACCAAAGTTCACCGATCATCTGGTACATTCTTACACTTAAAGCCTCAGGCTTGAATAATTACCAGTTCTCTTCCAAAGTTCAAAGTGAATCTGACCTACAAAGATGTGTTTGTTTGGGTTGCGCACACTTGAGTGTTGTGTCTTTGTGACAAGTTACCCAACAACCAGGAATTATTCATGTGGAAAAGAAGACCTTGGTCTCTATACAACACTGTAAACCTTTAACTCGTTAAGAATCTAGTAACAAGAAAACAAATACCACATGTGTCCTACAAAATCTAAAGAGAATCATAACAAAAATGAACACACCAAAATCTATCCTGAAGATTGTCTACTTTATCACAATAAGCATTCTTTTGGCCAAGAATGAACAATGATAAAGTAAACAGATTAATTTTCCCAGGCTTTGTTTAATCGTGCTAGTTTAATCGTTTCCTTTTAATATTAAGTGTTTAGCAGGACAGTGACATGATTATTGCTAGCATGTTCATGCAGAAGGAGTGTATATTGTTAACTGGATATTAAATCAAAATAAAATAAAAACTGTTAGCAAATTGCTTATCCACTAGAGAGCCTGTGTAGGAGAATGTGCAAAAGTAAGTTGGCCTGACGTTTTGATCCTAGCAGGATCTTCTTCAAAGGCTAAATGACAGGTAACAGTAACAGAAGGGACAAAAACACGCATAGAATACAGACAGGTGTATGAGCATGGTGAACACAAAGAGATAGGATATTAAATCATACAGTTGAATTGGACTCTTGATGGCTGACTTAAACCATTTCTAAACTGAAGAAAAATAGATTTTTTTTTGAAATGCTCATTTTGCTTATTAACTCAGTGTTCTCATCTGATGATTAATACTTTTGAACAATTTGTCAGAGCTGAATGAATAATCGATAAAAGTATTACAGTACTCGTAACCAAGAATTGTCAATACTCATAGCCTGATAAATTGATTACTCTAATGATCAATAAATAAATCAATTTGATCATATCTTCAAAGTACCTTCATAGATTATGTCTCATAGCCAGTAGCATCTGCTTTCCAATGTATCAATTATAAAAATCTCCAAAAGATCAATCAATGACTATAAACTTCTGATATTGTTGTTCAGGGCATTGAAGCATGGTACGCTTGAATATCTTCACAACATTATCCATGAGCAAACAACCGATAGACCTGCTCGTTCCCAATACCTCTATCAACTTACTGTTCCTGTGACACACACAAGAACCTTTGGTGATCGCAGTTTTCTGCTATTCCGCCCCGCACTTATGGAATTCGCTGCCAGTCCATCTGTGGGAAATTGATTCACTTGAACAATTCAAACGTGCTATTAAAACTTACTTATTTTCTAAATGCTACACACATCTGTAAAGCGCATTGAGCAACCATTAGGTTGGATTCTGCGCTATATAAGACTATTTATTATTATTATTAATTAATAAGAACCCCTGCTGATCAAAATCACACAGCCATATTATATCTCAAGAGCGCCATTCCAAAAATTGTCAACTGCCGCACAGATCAATCAATCGATCAATCGCAGAGTATCCATGTTGATTAAATCGTAGAGACAAGAGTACTCTTTTAAACATAATTATTCTCCAGACCAATCAATCAATTTCTCAAGGGTCCCTGAAGATTTAAACACCTCTCTAGCCACTAGCATCCCAATCATATTAATTAAGTCATAATTTGAGCAGTATCCGTGCAGAAAAGAAAAACCCTCAGGGCCAAGAATATCTTCAAGCCAATTGACCAATAGCTCATAGATCAATCAAAAGAGTGTTGCATAATTAAATTTCAAAGCCGAGAGCATCTAAATCCTGGTCTAATAGACAGCTGGATGACTCCCTCAACTTGGACAGAAACTGTTTTAATTCTTCTTTCTTGAATACCTGTTTACAAAGACAAACAAAAATGTGAAACAACATTTTAATATTAGAGAATTTGCCATAGAATGTTAATAAATTAATCTAAGTGCTTCACTTACAATGTTACACTAAATTTAAAAGATATACCTCTTATTCAAGTAGCATATAGATCAATACCTTTTTTTTGTGACATCAAATGTCACCTTTGACCAACGTTCCATGCCTATGAAGAAGCATTAGCTATATAACAAGTGTTTCCCCTTGATTCACTCTGCCACCACTATCCCTCCTTTCTCCTACCATCACAAACGGTATGCACTCAGCGTTTTGTTCTTCAACGTTTTGTGGTGGAAACTGTTCCTGTTATCACAGAAATATTTCTAATAACTGGAGATGACCCCCTCACATCTAGTTCATTTTTCTCTACTTACTTCGGTATGGAAACTATTGCATCGCAACCTACTATCTTGAGATGTGTGAAATTGCTTCCCTTTATAACTTGGACCAAATACAATCATGCAACATTGTGCAGACAAGATGTTATTCATGATCCTATTCATCTTGTAAAGTTCCAAAATTTTACAGAAGGTTTGCTACATTATTACAAAAGGAGAAAGTTTTATTTTATATAATTATTAAATAATTCTTCCAGTTTAGCTGCGTAGTACCTTGTACAATTGGAACTCTTCGGAGGCTATTTCGTCTGCCAGAGCTAAGCATTCTCTGTATAGGCCTCTGGTGTGGAGTACCGTATGTAACAGTGTACACAGGAGGGGGATGCACCTCTCACGTAGCCGAACCAGCTGGTCACCACGGATTGCATCCGGATCATGCCCCTGTAAATTAGCACATACCAATAATAACAATGATAATTTAAGGAACTGCAATATCAAACTGATAGGAGATGGGTAAAACTGACACATTAAGGCTGACAATATGAAAACATAGCAGTTTTTATAACACAGGAACCATAGGATTTTACAACAGACAAATTCCAGAGCTTTCAAAACTGCTACAAAATATTGGAGCCTTATATTATTCCCTGTAAACTCTATATTGTGGACAGCCTGCTACTCCTAACTAAGCTAAACAGCACCACAAGGTCGAAGGTCATGGGTCATAGGCCATAATGTCGATGAGGATAACGAGCAAACGTTTGAGAATAAAGACCATAATAACTGGTTAAAAGATAAACTCACTTCCCGTTGATCGACCATCCAGCCACCATTGACGAATAAGAGAACATTGTAAGCAGTATCACAGACTGTCTTAGTCAAGATGGATAGAGTCTGGTCCCACTTGTTAAGTTCCATCTGGTTATCGACAAAAGAAGCATGAAACGTGATAAAATAATATTAATAATATAATAATTATCAGTTAATAATAATCGCTTAAGCCACCACAAATGTGGGAGAAACACGCAAGGGCTTATGGATTTATTACAACATACACGTCCAATGGCTTCCAATTCAACATTTTAACTCAAATTTGGAATAAAACATGTCTGTGTCATGCATACATACATACACCCACATATTGCATTGTATCAGTCAACACACATACAAACACACGCACACAAACGATAGATATGTACATATACACAGATATATTCTAATATATCCTTCTCGCTGAACTGTAAAGAAGAGCGATACTTTTCCGCGATAGTTTTCCCGCCTTTTTTTTAGTAACACACAACAGAAGTTATCCTACCAATGATTAGCAAACAGCAGAATTAAAAGTTAAAGCATAAATAATTCCAACCTCAAATTCTCGTTCCTCATGTTCAAATCGGACTCTGTCGTGGAAGGAGGCAGATTCTTGATAAACTGGTCCGTTTGGCTTCTTGTTATGGTAATGGTTAAACCAATCATTAAAGGCATCCAATGCATCCTGAAACAAAACCAAAAATGGACTTGAAAGAGACTGGAAACATGTTTTACAACAAAACTGCTTAATACAGTAAAAAACTGCAATAAATCTCAAGCAGATTTATGCCACAAATGAGCTGAAACATGGTTTTTTTTTCTCAATGTAGATATTTTTTTCCAAAGAGGAAGATAAATTCTCACAAGCCTTACATTTGTAGTGCACCAACTGTTAACTTGTTAACAGTCCAATTGAATCAGCTTTTTAAGGTATTACAGATCAGTGTCCCTGTTCACAGCAACCAACAACAAGAAACACAAAGATTCTATGCTTGGAGTAGTTCCTTGCAACCCAGTTTGACTCGATTTAGAAACATGATATTGAGATAAATTTTACTTTTCGACTTCAATATGGGTCACAGTGTACATCCCTTCATCAATGGTAGCACATTAATGTCATTATCTATATCACATGCTTTGTTATTCGGTGTTGATCTTATGAAAAACTTTGTCACTTCCAAACAGATTCACTTCTTTTCCACTCCTTTTTCTCTCAGATAAAATATGCATTGTATCCTAGCAATTCCATGCTTCTTCACCCAAACCTGGTGCATACAGCTGGTGTATTCGATATGTTGCTTTCAGATGAACATAACAAGTAAAGTCATGGGTTTTAGTTGTAAAGAAGGCTCTGTCTAAATGCATCTACCATTGGCAATGCATCTCAAATGAAACATCAAGTGCAACACGACACAGTAAATACAATATAATACATTACAGCACCGTAACAAAAAAGAAACAATACACTGCAATACATTGCAATGAAACACAATACATTCTAGTGCAATGCAAAAGAGTACAATATATTACATTGCAGTGCAATATAATACAGTACAACAGTGCTGTACAATACAAAACACTGCAATGCAACATAATACAAAACATTGCAATGCAATACATTTTAGCAAAGTGCAATACAATGCATTGTAACACATTACAGCACTGTGCAATATAATGCTATGAAATACAATACAATACATAGCAAACTGTGTAATGCAACATAAACAATACGTTGCAGCAGAGTGCAAGCACATACAATACAATACAACATATAATGAATTGTAATCAAGGAGGGTGAGGGAGACAAACCAGATATGATTTGATGCAGAGGTGTTCCCTGATTGCGTTATCATCATCAGGTGGTAGAGGTTCACTGCCTGCTGAAGACTGCCAGTTACGCATAATTACATCAATAGAGTCAGCAGGAACCTTCTGGAAGACTTCACGAGCTGCATCATGTTTCTTTAATTCTACAAATGGAGTATTGAAATTAGCAAACATTACAACTCCATCTTCCTATTAAAATTCTATCTATTCTCAAGATATTCAAGTGACACATGTCGCTAAAAAGGTGTGAATATTCTGAGATGCTTAGCTATGTTCAGCTACTATATATTTCCCTGGAAAAGTACTTTTTAGCTCTTCATGTCACACAAATAAAAACTATAAATCGAAAGAGCTGGAGAAGCTTTATAAATGCTTTTTTTTTAAATACTCAAGACATGTCTTGATCCAAAGCTGAGCTTTAAACACACTACTATCTCTCCACTAGGGTAATACCAAACTCACTCACTTTCAACTAAAATGGTAAAGTGGGTGTTTACAATATAAGTGACTCAAATATTTACCCATGTTTTTCTTTTTGTTTTTATTATCTTTTATTCCCTCAGAATGTTGTAGTTGTGATTTTAGGCAACTTTAACACAGGTGACCTTGTAAAATGACTATTATCATTTCAGAACAAAGATGTCATCCAAACACTTACAATGAAAAATAGGAGAGGAAATTCTGTGAAGCAAACAGTGGAGAAAGAAATGTCTATTTAAGTGAATTGATGACACTCTTACCTAGGAATGTTCTAATGAGAGCATTGCTCTGTTTGAGAGCCTCTGACCGTTGCCATGGATCAAATACCAGCCAAGTGATTGCATCTATCTTCCTCTGGTCCTCCTGTCAAAAAAAGAAAAACGAAATTAAAATAGAACTGTTATATTTACAAAATCAGTCGCAAAATACATTCACAGACTGTTTTCTGTTTTGAACGACCAAAATCAGTTTTGGAAGTCGTCAGTTGGTTTATAATATACTTTCTGCCTCAAACAGACAATTCAGGGCAAATTTTGTAATGGTAGTCTGACCGTCCGAGAAGACAGTATATCTGTCCCGACTGTAACTAAAATCAGCTTTGGTGGTCGTCCAACAGAACGACTAGTTGTTTATGTCGAATTCAGATTGCATTGTAACTGAACATCCCCAAATAGATAAAATATTTGTTTTTATTATGAATCATTTACACCCACAGGAAAGCAGTATTTCCAAACAATTGGCATTATAATAAAGTTTGACCAAAATGATAAATTCTGCGAACACTGACAGCTAAGCAAACATTCCAAATGTATGAAAAATGCTTCCTGATCTTTAAAAGCTCACCTCTGTGGTGACAGCTTCCAAAGAATCACTGGGTATGAACTCTGAGATGGCATCATCTGATTGCGTACGAATGTTCTCGACAACGGTCTTTGTAATAGCTGCTACATCCAAACCTATGAGGGAAGGAACGGCATGATGAAATATAACTAGCAATCAAAGACGACCCAGATGACCCAGGTTACAGAACCCCCAGCAAAGGGGCATTAAATATTACTAGGAAACAGGAGAGGGCAGGAAGGAATGGCAATATGAACTTCCTGATATAACTAGCAATCAGAGACAGACCTGGATCTAACACTGGGTAAGATGGCCGAGGTTACAGAAACCCCAGCAAAGGGGCACTATAAAAATTATTAGGAAACACTAGAGGGGGGGTGTAGAATGTGACCTATGATTTCCTTGAATATCTTGAAATTATTATTTTTTAACCTTATAACAGTAAATTATTTGCCCACTGTAGCTAATGCCTAGTATCCTGAATTAAATGAAAATAATTTACCTGAATACACCCTTCCTTTTTATCGTTTTTCATTAAAAAAATATATGAAAAAAACCCAGTAGAAATCACTATTATATTGTTGCATGGAAAATAAGACAATCCATTGTTGTCCACCCAGTAAAATTAGAAAATGTCCCCTGGGATGGGCAAAGGAAATAAAGGCTGCCCGTACAGTAATTCAACAAATGGCTCTATGGTTACTGTTTAAGACAAAAAAAAACTAGCAAAATTTGATACGAATCCCGTTCTTACCAGCGTCTTCGGCTAAACGTAAACATCTCTGCTGGTCGTCTGGCTCTGATATACCTGCACACAGAAGAGGAGAAGAAAATACAGCTGGATGTTAAATCATAAAATATATAAAATAATTTTAAACTATTCACACTTTGATTTGAATATCTCTACTACAAAACAAAACCCAAAGAGAGAAAAACTGTGAAACAAACTGCATATCTTTGGCCAAAAGGACCTATGTATGTAACATACAAAAGTTAGAGGGGCCTAGCATTGTGATCCAAGCAGGATCTTCTTTAGGGGTGGATTAAATAAAAAACAGAGGACATATGTACATTGCATAGACAGATGGAGAGACAAGTTAACTTGGAACATTGAGCAAAATGAAACTAAATTTAATTATCTAGCAGAAGACAAACATCATTGTTTGTAGTTCAAAGTTTTACCTAGTTTATAATATACATTCTGTCACAAACAAACAATTCAGGGCAAATTTTGTAATGGTAGTCTGACCGTCCAAGAAGACAATATATCTGTTAGTTTTACGACAACTAAAATCAGCTTTGGGGGTCGTCCAGAGGTTAAATCAAATTCAATTTGCATTGTAATTAAATATCCCCAAACAGATCAAATGATAAATTGGTTTTGCCCTCCATCACTTTGGAGGCACTGAAATTAAACAAAAATAGTGGTATAAGTCTTACTGGCCTAAAGCTTGTGTTCTATTCACCAAACCTAATACATCTCTCCTACAATGTGTACATGGGAAATTTTGCTACATTTCTTCGAATAACCAACTTTGCTGTTTGGACAATCAAAACGTAAGACCTGAATTTTTTTTTTTAAATGTACCCTGCAATTGAATGCACATTTTGTCTCTTTTAAGCTTGTATCTGACTAAAAAAAAAACAATAAAAAAAAAAAAAAACTTGTATCTGACTGCCCAGAGCTCATAACAAAACAAGCTTTGTGTAAAACACATATTTTACAGGCAGACAGAGGTTAATGTAGGTGCACGCTTAAACAGACTTCAGATCTTGAAAAGTCTGCTCCAAATATGCACCAGAAACATACAATAGCAGACATCCACACTGGTGAAGTCTGCTCAAATGACACATTCTGTAGAATAATTTCATACAACGATACACCCTTCACCGACCAATTATTAATACATTACTCTACATTTGAAGTAAATGATTATATTTTACACAATTAAAAAAAAAGAATGTTTGTTCCATAAATGGAACTTTCCACTATGTAAACACTCTCTCTAGGTACTCACCCTCCAAGAATTTAGCGTAGTAAGCTACCTGAAGTGAGGGTGGTAACTGAGCTACGTAAATGGCTACGAGTTCGGTTCGATTGGAAGCGATCAGATCCTAAGAGGAGAAAGATGAGGGAAGATTGGAGAAAAGAAACAAAACTACCGTTAAATAGGTCTGTGGTTCTGAATCGATATTCTACTAGGATCAGAGAGAGAAACATATGGTGAAGAGGGACAGAGAGAACAAAAACCTCACTATACCTAAATCCAAGGCCATGTGTAGGGTAGACCCTTTAGGATTCTCAAGCCTTGGGGCTTTATAAGGTCCTGCATACCCAATTATTTCAAGTTTGTGAGCTGAATACTTTTCTGTTTTTTTTTGGGGGGGGCCAGCCGGATTGGAATATTTAGCAGACGAATTCTTGTAGTCTTGAGTACATGTACATTTACTTACTATTTATTACTGAAGTGCAGAACTAATGTGCATTTTAAGCGTCAGCAATTATTGGGTATTAAACCTGAAAACCATTGTTAACAAGTAATTGATGATACGGTCAAGGAAGAGAATTTTATGCAAATTGTTCTGTTTGTTTAGGTTGTTGATACTAGACAACAGTTAAATCCCTTAGCAGTCTAGTTTAACTCAAGTTTCATTCCAAAATATTAAACTATCGTAAAAATTAAGAAACTGTGAAAATTCCTTATTTATCCATGTTAGTATTATTAATATGACAAAAATATCACTGTGACAATTTTTTTTTTAAATTCAATGGTATCATCGAAAACTATTCCAAATTAACAAAAACTGACTTTGACAAATGCTTCGATGATGCGGACACTCATCTCCTCTCTGGTTTGTAGCCCGAGGCTTCGTATGATCAGAGTGAAATGGGCCATGAATCTGATCATGTGACCCCCGACGGCCTCGTTTGAGTTACTCAGCCATTCGGCCATCTCTTCGGTCAGAGCTGAAAATTTAAAAACCAAGAAAAGATGATGTTAAGTAAGGATTTCATCAACTGAAGTGGTATTCAAAGTATACTGTCTTGCTAAATTAACTTAAAAATAGCGAGGATATCATTTTTAGCTTAAATCTGGACCTCAGGGTTATAGCCCTGGTCTCTACCCACTGAGCTATCCAGCCCTTAGCCGGTGACGGTCTCCTTGATGGCTGATTCTTTACTGTGGGTACTCTTCAAAAGTCAAAGCACCTTAAATACCATGTAACCAGGGATCACAGCTGAATACCATTAGATACAAGCCAGAAAGCAGCAGGGAAGCAAATGGTTTTCAAGAGACTCTTGGCTTATTAACTTACTTTCACTTATGTCTTGCATTTTCACAAATTAAAATTAATTTAGGAAAACATTACTAACCCACAGCACATCGTAATAACTACTTACATATCCCAATATGGCTTATTGCTTCCAAGACCAGATGTGTGCCAAAATAAAACTTTTGCATTTTAGATTCATTTGAATTGTATGATTAGATTATACATTCCGGCTAGAACTTGTCATCTATCATCCCTAAAAGCCACTCAATTATTAACATAAGGATTAATATATTTAATTGATTTTAATGAGGAATACTTAGCTTCACTTACCATCCAATTCATCAAGGATCATGTACTTCTGTACAATGTGTTGTTTAAATTTAGCTTGAGTTTCTACACTCTGTCAATGAGTGAAAGGAAAAACAAAAACTTCAATTAGTATTTTATGTTATAACCTCATTATGCATATTCATTTTTTATATTATCAAAATTTCCTTTAAAATTATTATGAAAAGTAAAGCAAGAAAATTTAAGCAAATACACAATGACGACTTGCCCCACCCACTCCCAACAGAATTCATCTGATCCACCTGCACTGAACCATAACAAGTTTGAGGGACCCAATGTCAACAACAGCACAACAAGCCAACCCTGACCCAACAACATTGAACTAAACCGTTTGAAGCACCAAACCAGCTAGACCCAACGACTTTCAACAAAAGCATCACACCAGCTTGACTCACCCAAACTGAACCAGAACCTAATCCAGTCTGACCCACTGAAACTGAACCAAAGTGCCAATTTGCAACCAACCTGACCCACCAACTTTGAACCAAAGCACCAATCCAGTCTGATCCACTGAGACTGAAACTGAACCAAAGTGCCAATTGAAACCAACCTGGCCCACCAAGTTTGAACCAAAGCACCACATCAGCCTGATCCACCCACACTGAAAAATAACACTATCTCATTATGTTGTGCATACCTTGTGTGGGGTTGCTTGCAGCTCATGGAATATGCCTTGGACAGTGAGCCTTTAAAAAAAAAAAGAAAAAAAAAAAGACATATTTTAACACCATTAACAATTTTTTAACACTACGCATGGGAGGGAGGGCACTCTCAACATAAGAAACAAACAAAGGAGAGTACATGCTCACGAATCTTTCCATTTTCCTCTCTTGAAAATATAGTTTCATTCATGCTGTTTTGCAACGCTCTGTAAAAACTCTACAACTAAGTTCGTCTCATCCAAAGAGGGGGAAATGACAATAATAAAAGCTTCAGCTTTAATTTTTATATGCAAACTAGGCTTATTAAACTTATTAAGAAAGCATTGTACACAAGGCTATGCTGAGTGTTTATATCTAAAGTGCAAAGCCACAGAGACACACTCAAAGTAGTAACTTCTGTATTGTAAATGTTTGTCTGTTTAAAAAAGAATCATTCCAATAAATATTGAATTTGACTTGAATAAATTATGACTGAAATACAAGACATCTGTTGTGACTCTACATAAATATATATCTATATTTTGTTATATTTTATGAGGATGTTTTCATGTTCCATGAGAGAAACGTACAAAGTACAAAGTCATCCAATCGTTGTGATTAATGTTGTGCATCTCTACCAAATATCTAACATATATCAAAAGTAAACAAACTGCTTAAAGAGAAAGAGAGCAGAAATCTTTTGGATTCTTGAAACTCACAATTTCTGGTCAAAGTTGGGAGGAAGAGGTTCCAAGGGTCTGGATAAAGTGAGGTGATCCCTGAGTGTTTGTTCTACTTTTTGATCCACCATGACTTTGAAGTAAGCCCAAAGATAATCAGCCCAGGTGTTACAAGCTGGTAGCAGCTGCAAAATAGACAAAATACTCAAGTTGTCAAAAAACAAAAGTGAATTTCTCCAACATAAAACAATAACATTTTCAATCATAAGGTCCCGAGTTCAAGTCACTCCAAGATTAGTGTATGTCATCCAGTTTCAGAGTTGTTGACAATTCATAATCATGGACGTTAAATATGAATCTAAGAGACTGACTTCGGTCAGCTTGTGGCTTTGAAGGCTTCTTCGCGAGTTCCTGCTTGCAGGAGGATCTAAAGTACATACATACATAAAAACATACATACGTACGATGAGAACAAGCAATTGGAGTTTCTGAAGAAAAACATTTGTACATGTATAGAATGACAATGTCTCTGCAATAGTCGAAGAGTTTACTCTTTGCCAGTAGCAGAAGTTTACAGTTGTAGGATGGGCCCTGTCCATGGATCTCTGCCATGATTTATGTACTACATTAAAGGGTGTGAAGACTCGCGCCAAAAGAAACGTCTCATGCCGGTAATCTGACCTAGTTTCGAATGAGGTGTAACAGAAGTGTTAAACACCACCATCGATCCCAGAAAATACACACACAGCTTGCTACCATCGGTAATTAGACACTAGTGTACAGTCAATACATACAGCTGCGGTCAATACCCACAGCACAGTGAACAAACGATACAGCGATGGACATCTCAGCTCCAGCTAAAGATAACAAGGTATGACTATCATTACTGTCTGCATTTTGTAGCCACACAAACAAAACGTCACTTGCAAGCAACAGAAAGTTAACTTTTTCAGATGGCTGCACCTGGTTTGGAGCGAGTCTTCAATGCCTTTAAAACTCACCTCTCTCAAGTTTCCACTGAGGGCAGCAAACATGGCTCTCTCGTACAGATGGAAACGTTCATCCTCTGCCATTCTCCAACAGACCTTCTTCCAAACGTCACGGAAGTGATTTCCCTCGATTGGCTCATTGTCGGTACCTTTGGAATGAAGAGCAATATCGTTGATACATATTTATTATACCAATCCATTGTGAAAGGGAACCCCATTAGGAGAGACCTTAAAAGATAAATGTCAAATTTCTCCCGAGTATTAACTGACATGAGGTGATTCGGAGATATCCGTTTCGAAATTCCGTTTAGTTACAATTGTAATCAGAAAACACGTCAATTTGTTTTCAGATATTGCCACATCAATTTAGCCTTATGAAATTCAATAACATTTTGATAAACTTAATGTGTGAGATCAGAATATAACAGCCGATCAGGTCTCATTCTTAATAACAACAAGACTTGGCAAACTGAATGGTTTGACATTTTGCAATCGAGTTGGCAGAAAAAAAGATTACATGAGTTACTGGACCAATCTCAAGCTAGCTGTGACTTGAAAGAAAAGTGAAAATGGTTTTAAGGTGCACTGCATGGCAACCAAGCTTGAAATGTTCTGCAGCCAGTTTGGAACAATTTTCCATTGCTAACACCATTCTATACTGTCTTCCCATATCATGTTTCAATGCACGAGTACTGACAGTATAAACAGTTCCTTACAATTTTTTCTGATAAAACCCACTCAGGATATTCACACTGCTCAAACTGTCAGTCATTAAAGGTATATAATAGACACTACATACAAGAATAAGACAAAGGTTTGGTCCTATTCTAATCACGACGAGACTAAAAAGCTTAAAGGGTGTGAAGACTCGCGCAAAAACAAACGTCTCATGCCAGTAATCTGACCTAGTTTCGAATGAGGTGTAGCAGAAGTGTTAGACACCACCATCGATCCCAGAAAATACACACACAGCTTTCTACCGTCGGTAATTAGACACTAGTGTACAGTCAGTACATACAGCTGCGGTCAATACCCACAGCACAGTCTACAAACGATACAGCGATGGACATCTCAGGTCCAGCTAAAGATAACAAGGTGTCACATTTCATTACTGTCTGCATTTTGTAGCGACACAAACAAAACGTCACTTGCAAGCAACAGAAAGCTAACTTTTCAGATGGCCGCATGCGGTTTGGGGTGAGTCTTCAATGCCTTTAATACAGATATGAGGAGTGAAAAAGAGCATCTACAAAATTTTCTTTACCATCGGTGACGTTTGGGTCGTGATAGAGTCTCCATCCCTCTAGAGTTGCAGCTCTCCACGATTGTGAGCACTTCTTACAGAGTCTCTGCGCTTCCTCCATCTGACCTGACCTGATGCAGATGAAGACGTCTTTCAACAGCCTCACTTCATCCTCCTGAGGACAAACATCATGATAATCCTTTAATCTGTTATTTCTATCAATCTCATAAGCTCATAAGCTTCACATTGGTAGTGCTTCAAATGAACTTCTAGTTGGCCTCCTAACTCTTCGGGAATACGGAGCGAAACAAGACTCAGACTAGACTAGTCTAGACTAGAATAGACTGGTCGAGAGTCTACTTAGACTAGAGTAGACTGGACTAGATTAGAATAGATTTAATCCCTGAACAATTCTTTCAATTTCAAATTGTCGTCACTTTACAGAACCTTATAAAATCTTTACCTTGTCCAGATCGGCCAAGTTTTTGTTCTCTCTGATCGGTGCATCGGGATCCAGGGATGTCACATGATTCTTTGGCAAAGGTACACCACCGCCTGCTCTTTGCTGCATGTTATGTAAGGAATTTTCCCTGTAGGAGGCAAAATTCACTGGTTAGAAAGTCTTAAACTACGCCATTATCAAACTCATAATGCTGCATCAAACTACGGAATACTATATAAACAACAAATCTAACAACATCACAAATATTTCTCATGACTCATGCTTATGTTTTGTTTCCTTCATCAAAATCAAACCAAAGTTTCCACCTCATTTTGGTAAAATCACAAATATGGAAATCTTTCATCTATGAACCAGTTACCAATCCACACCCCGCCCACCCCCCATGCAGTAGGCATGGCACTAATGCTGCAATCTAAGGCCTTTCTTCATATTTTCTCCTAAAGTAGACAAGTTATTTTTTCCCTTTCTACCAAAACTAAGCTTCACAAACAAATTCACAATCTAAAATACTTACCAACAGACAGACTGAGAGAAATACTCTACTCTTTCACTTTCTGACACTACCTGGTCCGCCGCACAGCTCTCAAGCCAGTCCACGATTATCTGGGCCTGTCTTACACTGGCATCTTGATCATACAGATTACTGACCATTTCCTTTTCACTTTTGCCTTCATACTGAGTTTGTGGAAAAAGACCAAGAGAATCATTTACAATGAGAGCAGTAGTCTTGAAGTCTTGTGGCTGACAAAAGACTGGTCACAACCACCCCCCTCCCTTCCCCTACCCCCCCCCCCCACATTGGCCCTCAGTCTGGGTTAAGTCCTGAATGTTTGAATTCCAGTTGTTCTATTCCAGTCAACATTAATGGTGGGGAGAGGGGGAGTGAAGAGTGATGACAAATAGTTCAACAGAAAGATGTCTGGGAAATTCAAGGTCACCTCCAACCTACCTCCTACCTTAGAGAATCACATTTATTGACACTGCCAAAGAAGAACATATTCCACATTCTAAAGAAGGCATTATCAGGTGAAACTTAACAGAATTTCAAACCAAATGAAACAATGTCCTGAATGTTTCTTTTATTGAACTTTTTCAAGAACATGTAATATTTGAAGTATTTCATTACCGAAGTCTGGATGTCCAACCCCTCATCCTCCATTCCGTCAGCGGTCATCTGTCGGTCCTGATATAAGGAGCCCAATAAGCGCCATGTACACTTCTCTCGTTCCAGCTGGTACAACACTTGCCTTGTTTTCTCAAATCTGATGAGGATTCAAATGAAATTTGAAAGAATAAAAATACATTCAGTTATTTGTTCATCCACAGCTTTACAAGTTTACAGTATAGTAACTGTCTGGTTAGAATACAAAGTAGTACAAAACAGTCAAGTTATAAGAATACAGTCTGTGTACAAGATAATCCTGGTGAAAGGAAGCACACTAAAACACCCTAAGGGGCTTCTTATCCAGTAGAGGGCTCACAAATATGAGGAAATATACAGAAACGAAAGACAAGAAACCCCAGTCGACCCGCACAAAGTAAACAACCAACACAGGATGACAATGTGTCATCTGTAATAACAGAAGAAATGTGTAATTTTATTCCTGTCTTGTCATTTTTACATTTAAGCTTCCAAACTTGGCAAATACAGTCCCAAGTAAATAATAATATCTAGCTAACCTATTCTCAAGAAGACTTCTCCCTCCACAAATAAAGAGAAATATATATATATATACAGAACAAGTATTGTTCGATACAGGTGACAAACACCTACAGTGGAATTACGACCTTCCTTACAATCAGAGTCCATAGCCTAGTGGTTATATACATCTTATGTAAACGTTAAGAGTCTTTAAGAGAATAATCAAAATAATAATGTTTTCTTTACTTGTGCTGTCCAGGAATGGCTCTTCTGGTTAACTTGCTGAGTAGCTCTACTTGCTCCTGACAGAGTTCCTCATATTTCTGGACCAGAGTAAAGACTGCCGTTGATGACTGATGCGACTTAAAGCTCTGAAAAAACTCTTCGTACAATCCCTCGGTGGCTATGAGAAGACAGAAACAAAAGCAAAATATGAAACCGTATCTCATTGTACAGTTTGAATAATAAAGCAATAAACTGGGGAATATATCAAATGGAAATAGAAAAATAGTCATCTCAACTAAGACCCTCCCACATCAATCTCTGTCTACAAAGTAATATACAAGCCATCTTTAGCAGTTCTTTCATTCTTCTCTCCATCCCTTGTCCACTAATCCCCTTACATCTATCTCTTTGTGTTTACCATGCTCATTAACCTGCCTGTATTCTGTGCGTGTTTTTGTCCCTTCTGTTACTGTTACTTGTCATTTAGCCTCTGAAGAAGATCCTACTACGATCGAAACGTCAGGCCAACTTACTTTTACACAACCCATCTTTACCAGTTCTTTCCTTCATTTATTTGAAAATGTTTACAGTTTCTTTAGGTATCTTGAGTGTGCCTGACAATGTTCAAGTACTTATAAAATAGAACTGATCAACATGCATTGCATTGTATTAAGTCTTGCTCACATTTGCTAGAATAAAACTCTACCCATCAGAAAGCTATCAATACAAGATGTTTACAATGTAGGAGAGAAGAAAATGACAATGATATCCTTACAAAAGAGGTACCTTGTAGCAGGGCCAAAGACAGAGTTTGATTTTATTTTTGTTACCTCCACCACCGATAAAAATACTTATCATCTTTGCTTGAGAAACTGCTGTGGTGTACAGATAAAGATACTTATTGCTGATAATGTTTCTTAGATTTTAGTTTTAGGTTTCAATCTTTATTAAATTTTTATTATTTATCTGAATGCAATAATAGAATACTAGTTAGACCAAGCACCTACTCTCCAAAAGTCAACAGACTGCATTTTTAATGCTATCCCAAATGATTTGAATGTAAGACAACTCAGGCTACATCCCATCTAAAAGTGCTACTCGAAAAAATGTCTAATTGCTACTACAGCAGCAATTGAATGTTACACTGCATTCAGATAAATACAACACATCATTCCATTTTTCTGCATTGCTTTTTTACGAAGGTATTAAAGAGAACTGATGGGCTCATACCTGCTACACCAGGATCTGCCTCTACAAGAAGATTAAATTTATCAAATCTGGTATCATCCAGCGGTCCTCCTGGTGTCAGCATCACAGACTGATCCACTGCGGTCTTTGCTCGTAGACTGGGAGTGGTTAACATAGATTTCCCGGGCAAGTTGTGGCTTGTCTCCATTAGTGAAGCAGAGAGCTGACCAAAAACAGAAATTTGTAGTTGAGCAAATATGGGGCAATTCTAAAATAACCATTAATTCCAATATTTAATAAACATGTCATGCAGATTATGTAAGAAACAATGACATCAAAAGGTAATTCATTAGAAAGGATTAATGATCTCATAAAGGAAATAATCTTTTAAGGTAAAACCTTCATCCCATCTTTGAACCAAAATATCTCACAAACACAACAATATAAATGGTAAAAAGTAATAACATAGGCTAGGATCACTTGTTTAGAAACTACTGACTAGATCTTATACAGAGGTGTCTGGATAAGGGATATGTCAAATCATCTAGAGATTGTTTATTTAGAGTCTGACAGAAGATAAGATCTTTCATGGAGTAGTAAAGGGGTCAAACTTACTCTCTGTGAGGGTGTAAACATCAACTGATGTTGTGGGGAAGCGCCATAATTCCTCGAATCTTCCAATGCAAGTGATCTCAATGGTTTGGCAGGGGTTACTAGAAGTGGGAGAAATGTAGGTAATATTAATAAATACTTATATTATAGAAATCGCACCTTTGAAGTCAGAATTTGGACTCTTCATTACATATTAACCAAGCAGACTAACGGGCACACATTCATCTTTTCTTTCATGACTGTAGTTAACAATGCCATTGTGCAAATTTACTACCTAGTCTAATCTTGCCAGTCTTGATTATAGGCACCAACAACAATTGTGACAGGGAATGCAAAATTACTTTAATTGCCCTCTATATAATGAAGGCCTATCCTATTCATTGCTATACATGATTGGAATATGTATACCACACGGTGGTACAGTGTTACTAATTAATATGGATAACATTATGAATGATGAGTATGTCACTTGATCAACTTACTACATCCATTCACAACATGTGGTGAGCAATGGTTAAAATATCACATGATATTGATCAAACTGAGAGTCCTACGTCAATAGTATCAGACAATGCCTCAAACCATTGACAGCAGACATCATTTCTAGGCTTCTACCGTTGCATTAACCGAGTGAAGATATATGAACAGAGTTTGTCAGTTTCCCAGATTATGAGGTTTCGCCTAGCCTCATCTGCTGTGAGCAATTTGAGCAAACCTCACAGATGCAAAGAGTCTCAGGTAAACTTTTGAAAAGCTACAGAATCAAGTTTTTTACAGTTCTACTATGCTTGTTATGTTTAATACGCTCAATGAAACTTAGTGTTACTGAACTATCATTTCATATAATTTGTTTCTCTCTCCCTTTCTGAGGTGACTAGCTCTAATAAAAAAAATTTCCTGCTTTCCAGTGGCCTTTACATATTATTCATCCACTTGCATTTGTGGAAACAGATAATTAAATTTGTATCAAATTTAACCGTGGTGAGATATTTTCACTCTAAATACAGTATGGTATTAGTCTAGATAAGCACAATGGGACCATACATTGTACAACAGTAATTATGATACGTACAAGCCTACTATACACATTGTTCTGTACCATTCTTTCTGTTCCTGTTAATATTTGGTCTACATGCACCAATATGCAAGTCGTTTCACTCATTTTTTTTTAAAAGCCATCTCCTGGGATTTCATTACTCTACTTACTGAGACTGTAATCCAGATTTGGTTGTGAACTCGGCTCTTGAATATCTCTTCTGCTAGAGGGAAGGACCGGGGTTCTTTGGGTCCTACCGAGACCTGTAGCTTGACCAAGAAGTCCAAGGGCTTATCGACAGGATGTCAAGGTAAGAATATATTTAAAGCAGACAACTGATAGACAGTTGGGTATAACCTTTATAATATACTTTTGGCTTCCCATTGTGCTTATGAAAGAGCACAGAATACATTGGTATCATATTTCGTTACTGTTTCACAAGATGTAAAGTATGATTAATACCTCCCGAGAGTTGGACCAGGAATCCTGACTGGATCCTAGAAGGCCTGAAAGTTTAATTGTTATAAACTGGTAAGGCCTCTTTGTTTTGCGAGCCAGAAAATATTACAAGTACAGAATTTAATAACCAACGGTTCACCATTTCACATTTTAGTGAATTGTGGGAAATGACTGTGAAATAAGACAATATAAAATGCTGTAAGACTTCAACTTGAGGGAAAATATGTGTAAGGACATATTCAACAGCATGTTATTTTTTCCTGGATGACTGCATGTACAGAAATGAGGTCAAGCATTGGTATTCCTGACATAAGGTCACAAATTATATAGCAGTTTCCCAAATTTCTCCCAGGAAGACTGCAAACAGGAACAAGCACATTTTAAAACTTAATGTGTTCTGTTCTAGACTATTTGTGTGATGATAAAGATATTTAGATAAGTGTTTACATAATAAGCTGTAATTGGCATGTATGCATGAGCATAAAACATAACAGGAGAAATGAAGATGTCAATCACCTGTTCCTTGACTGGGAAGAGTATTTCCCTTCTATACTATAAGAACAATGAATACATTACAAAGCAGGTTCTTTAGCTAGGAATGAATCACTTCTAAATTAGAAGCAACAGCTCTAGAGTACGATAGAAAGGATACATCTGTTAACACGATCTGCTTGCAGAGATGCTTGTGGTGAACTCTCCTGGAAACTTTGTGAAGACTCTAACATAGCCAAAGAGTGACGCTCAGAATACCTGTAGAGAAGGATGTGTGGAAAGAGGGACGTTTATGAAAGTGATAAAAGTCACTAGCAATGCAAAGAGGTCTCCTTTCTTGATTTTTTAAAGAAGAATTTGAGCTTCAAAACCCTTATTAGTCTACCTATCAAGCCCCACATGTATTATGTTTGCTTTTAAAGAAAAAGTGTTCAGCATTAATGTTCTGCACGAACAGTTTTAAAAGTATTTCTTTACCTCTCTCTATGAGTTCCTGACAAATCTCATCTGTGAATTTGATTTGCAAGTCAGGCTCAGCTTTATGAGCTATACCGATTGTGATAATCTTACAAGCCTACTTTAAGTGCTATGAGATTTATCTGAAACGATCAATCTATCAGAATTGAAACATGCAGACTTAAAAAAATAACTGTTATATGTGTTCTTCTCTAGATGATAAAATTGAACTCTGTACAATTAAGTCAGAGATGTAGATTTCAAAATGATGTATCACAATGCAAAGATGTATCACAATGTATTTTATCCAAACTCTTTTGACGCATACTGATTTTATTTTGCAGTGATATGGCTAGTTCAAATAGCAATGCATTAAATTCCACGATGAGATTAAGATTTATTTAAATTATCAATTGTGCAATGAGTAAAGAGACAATTACTAAAAATCACTTAATAGGTGGTAAGTACTATAACTTCTTCAAGTTTTGCAAACATGCTGTTGTTGATCTGTAAACTTTTGCAGGGAATGCTTGCCAATGCCCCAAACTGCTAACTGCGATTCAAAATTTTTCAAAGCTAAGTTGTTGGTACAACTGAACACAGCCTACCAACCAATCGACCTGTTTCATTCTACGGTACACGTATGCATTTTGACAGAGCAATAGTGTTCATGTAGACTTTCGTATAATGCGTCAAATTGGGTCTTCTGCAATGATACAGTACAGAAGGTAGCATGGTCACTTCGAAGTTCGGACACCTAAGCCTTAAAACACCCCCAAACTAAATCTTCTGGTATAAATCACCGGAAAATATACTTCATATGGTGGGAGAATTGTGTTACAGTACGATACACGGCCAACTTTCTTTCCTGCAAATTGTTTTCACGTTGTATTCCAAGAAGATTCTTCGTGATTGTGGAACTGGTATTTCTTTGCTAGAGTATTGCGAAGTTCAGACACGCAACCCACAGTGTGGCGCTGGTGATAAAATTGGTGGCGCAGTTGCTCTTTCAGTAATTATAACAGACTTCATAGATCGTCGTCATTTTATTGACAAATATGTAAGTAATTTCTTGCACACGGGTCATTTTGGATAGAAAATAACTGTAGCTTCGTACTTTTCGGTGAAATTTGGCTCTTCCTGTAGGTTTTCATGGTGAAATCATGTATTTCTTAGGGTGTCCGAACTTCGCAATACTGACTATACCATAATATGTTTGAGATAATGGTACCTTGATCTTTGGTCTGGTCGTCTGGGTTGCCTAGTGAGTTCAGCCATATTTGTAGTTTTGCATTCACAGCTGGTGGACAGTACCTTTACAAATTTACAGATAAAGAAAGATAAAAAGATAAAAGCGAAACAGCATATTTTACATAGACTCAGATCATGCGTTCACCTTGATTACAAGGTACTTAGGTCAGGGCCTTTGCAGCTTTTATATTATCTTCTTCACAACAATTAGTTTCATACTTCAAGAAACAGAAGTTAAATGCTCTCAAATACACAGAACGGATAGGGGGTGGGTCAGTGGTGAGAAGCAGAGTCAAAGTCAAATGTCATAATTTTTTCACCACATTTTCGTATTATCTTAACTTGTCAACTAGACAAATATGGCAGATATAATATATTGTCATGTTAAAGTAACACAACTGGTCTGTCCTTCACAGGTCCACGGAACAGAGGGCCAAATAAAATCTCGCCTGAACACAAACGATTGGGCTACATCATCCACGGCTGAGAATTAAAACTGTGGAAGAGTAGCACACGTGTACCAATTGCGCGAAAACATTACTTAGTGTAGTGAAGGGTCTCCTACACTAACACACTAATAATGCCTTACTGTAAATAACCTAAGAATATTTTCCTTTCAGTTGCTTTCGCATGTACACCAGTTGCTTTCGCATGTACACATGCTTTCGCTATTCACATAACAGAAATTAAACGTTCATTTTTCTGGCAGAACTAACCTAGTTTAGATGAGAAAGTAGGTAACGGTGTTCCTCGTTACTTTGCTCGAGTTCACCGCCATGGAAAGCCAAATACCAAAATTCACAAAATTAGTTTAAATAATTTTTTTGGACAATAAGTAATAAATGTAACGTAAATAAAATTTACAATGATTTTATTAATTTTTATGCACTCCATTTCTTAAGAAAGTTTTTAATATATAATGAATCCTTTGATTTGTTTCCTCAAATATTTTGATATTTTGATTTGGCAACAACAAGTTTCTTCCTTTGTTACATTCCAAAACACTGCAAAAATGTGTTCAATGCATCGTATTTAAACTTAGTCTGGTTAAACCAATGTTCTCTTAATTTATGAAAGAAACATTTTGAACGGCAGGACGACAGATAATAACACAACGAATGACTAAAGAGCGAACGTTTAAAATGCATAGTTTAATCTGCTTACTAAAGTCGTTTCCTTAGCTTCGTCGAGATTACACCACTGTTTACATTGACAACTAGCTATGCTGTACACTGCAATACGAGACACTACAGTAACAAAAGGAAACGTGCCTTCGAAAAACTCTTCTCTAATTTTATAATGCTTGATTAAATGGGACAGTCGGATAAGAAAAACAAAACATAACCATCGAATTCTAAGGAGCTCAATTTCGGTCGGAACTTTGTTGTTGTGAGGGTGCCTACTAGTTGTTGCTAGTAATTTTAGTAGGCTATTTTACTTAGTATTGAAGTTCCGCCAAATAACAATAACACTAATAACAGCTATAAGTTTGTCAAGTTAGGCTTATAGATGTACTTGTAACGCAAAACTGTCACGTAGTGCAGTCGCTTTGTGTTAAATATTGTAACGTTTCAAGTGTCTATCATTTCAGAACAACAACAGTCAGTTTCCCATGTACCTTCACAATGGTTTTACTATAAATAATATAGCCTGTGCCTAACACTGATACAAGAATCTGATACTTTGATAGGCTACCTCCACCCTTTCAAAGTTGATGGTTGACAACTTGGAGTTCTCAATCTCAGTTCTCACTATCCCTCCCATCCCCTCACTCCCTCGCTGTCCTGGTAGCAGTTTGTGCTTTGTATGTTTAACAGCCTGATGCAGACAGTGATGTTAAGAAGCTTCATATACACACTGCAGAAAACAGCACAATAGACTTAATTGTTCTGTTAAATGACATACTGTCTATTAGCCTACCTTTACTTGAGCAAATGAAGGACACAGACTCAAAAGATGAAATGACAGCTTTGGATGACCAACAACTACAAGAGTTGTACGCATGGGTTGATGAAATAACTCTTTCAAGACCAAAGCGAAATATAACCAGAGACTTCAGCGATGGAGGTAAATACAGATTGTTTGAAGTTTTGTTTACATTTAGGCTATTTTGTATTGGATAGATCATAATTTATTGATATTGCTGGAAAGTTTTGTTTACATTTAGGCTATTTTGTGTTGGATAGATCATAATT
Organism: Apostichopus japonicus; assembly: GCF_037975245.1. NCBI lineage: Eukaryota > Metazoa > Echinodermata > Holothuroidea > Aspidochirotida > Stichopodidae > Apostichopus > Apostichopus japonicus. The sequence continues at coordinate 13,477,453 of NC_092565.1, forward strand.
TATTGATATTGCTGAACTTGATTCTGAAGTCAAAGAAATTGAGATTGTAAGATGTGGGGTACAATTATAGAATACAGGGCCATTCATTAACTCTTCCCAGCATCCGGATGCGCGGATGCGCGGTGTGTCTGTACATGTCCGTACACGTATGACGCCCTCTAAAATTCCATCATGTATTTCATTTTGACTCCGCATCCGCGCATCCACCCCGGGAGTACTAGGAATGGACTTAAATAATTTTCGAAAGTTTCCCCATATACCATCACGTATTTCATTTTGACTCTGCATCCGCGCATCCACCCCGGGAGTACTAGGAATGGACTTGAATAATTTTCGAAAGTTTCCCCATATACCATCACGTATTTCATTTTGACACCCTCTAATTTCCATCACGTATTTCATTTTGACTCCGCATCCGCGCATCCACCCCGGGAGTACTAGGAATGGACTTAAATAATTTTCGAAAGTTTCCCCATATACCATCACGTATTTCATTTTGACTCTGCATCCGCGCATCCACCCCGGGAGTACTAGGAATGGACTTGAATAATTTTCGAAAGTTTCCCCATATACCATCACGTATTTCATTTTGACACCCTCTAATTTCCATCACGTATTTCATTTTGACTCCGCATCCGCGCATCCACCCCGGGAGTACTAGGAATGGACTTAAATAATTTTCGAAAGTTTCCCCATATACCATCACGTATTTCATTTTGACTCCGCATCCGCGCATCCACCCCGGGAGTACTAGGAATGGACTTAAATAATTTTCGAAAAAGTTTTGACATATACCATCACGTATTTCCAATACTGAAAGTCCCGTATGTACGAAGATATTCCACATCAATAGTGTGTCGTTCTTAAAAGGCATCCGTAGATGTGTGACCCTCTAAAATTCCACCACAGAAGTACTAGCAAAGGACTTAGGAAATTTTTGACTCCGCATCCACGCATCCGCGCATCCACTCAGAAAGAAAGAACTGGGACTTTGACATTTTTTACTCACATACGTACTGGGGTGAGACTGAGCATCCGCGCATCAGGATGCTCAGATAGTATCATCGAGTGGCCCTGTATTCTATAATTACTCCGATGCATGTCAGTTTGAAATTGAGTTGTAATGCTAACTGGCATGGCCAATGCATAGACACTCATTCATATAAGTTTTTTCTATGTTAACTCTAATGGATAAAGGGCCTAGGCCTAATTTTATGTTCTGTGACATTAATATTACTCAACAATCACAATGTTTGCCAAAGTTGTATAATGTGCATATAATATATTTTGACTACTTGTGTCCATAGTCTAAAAAATTCTTGGCTTTGCTTTTACTTTCACAGTCCTTGTTGCTGAAGTTGTCCACTTTTTCATTCCAAGGATTGTGGAATTGCACAATTACACACCTGCCAACTCAACCATGCAGAAGATGGGCAATTGGGGAACTCTCAACAGGTATAAAATTTCATTTGGTAGATTTTTCTACAAGAAAAGAAAACAACAAAAAATATGGAATTTTCTATACATTTTGTAGGACTTAAATATTAATGTTTCATTTTCCTTTCTCTCCCTTTCTGGTCATTGTGCATGTGTCTATAACCTTTTTGACTCTTCATTACTGTGCATAATTTTGAAAGCTGTTATCATTCAACGTTATGATTGATGCCTCCGAAACTGCGGTACTTGTTACCACAGAGACTTTTCTCATCTTGCTGATCCTGATTGCTGTTTATATTTGCTTTTGTGATCTCCATGGTGCACGGATTTTCCAGAGGAGTGTATAGACAGGAGATGTAATTGTCTTGTAGAAGTGATACTTAATTGCTTGAATCTTAAATTTCTTTCTCTTCCCTCTGGTTTTGACACAGGAAAGTTTTCACCAAAATAAATTTCAACATCCCAGAGAGTGTGATTCGAAGTATCTGTAACTGCAAAGCAGGAGTCATTGAAGTAATCTTATTGCAGCTGAGGCAAAAGATAGAAAAGTACCTGGGAAAGAACAAACCAAGCGTAAGTGGCTCCACACTATTTTCATGTCATCATCGAGACAGCAACTGCTCAAGACTTTTATAACTGTTTTTCATTTAACCAAGAACTGCATTGGGAGAGAAGGGTGTCAAGTAGTCATGCGCTGACTATTTATAATGTTTACTTTTAATTAGACCCCAATTTTATCAACATTGTCTTCATGGCATCCTTATACAAGATTTTGAAAGATCATTTCCTTATACATAAATTCATGTGTAATAAAAAACATATGAGTGAAGAGTATGACAAGCACCTGCCTCATTTGCCTTCATAGGTATAATCTATTGCAACTTAAGTTCATCGTAGTGACACTTTTCTTCTCTATAGTGTATTGTATTATTTGAAATGTTAATTTATGTTATGAATGATGTCCACTGAGCACATCAAGCACACCATTCTTTCAAACCATTTTGTGGTTCAGGGTCTACGGTAGTACGGTTGTCAGGGGTGATAGAATTTACTCTTTTTTTTTGTATGTTTCAGATGTCACCAGATGGCTACTATGGCGGTCAAGAGGTTGGATCATTCAGTGACAGATCAGAAAAACACAAAAGGAAGCTTGGTAAATTTTAATTAACATTTTGTATTTTAAAATAAAAACAGAAAATTACCTTAGTCATTAACTTGAGAGTTTCCTTTGTCTAGCTGTATTGTTCAGGATTAAATTTGGTATATAGCCACTTCATTTACCTACGTATTAATCTTCAGTCAGTGGCCGCAGCAGCGAGTATTTGGCTATAATGCATTAGAGGAGTATGGTCGTATAAGGATTGATCTCTTTTAGAACTCTGGCAAAATAGAAGTGCAATGTTAACGTAACGTTGATGTTAAGAACAAGTGTTGGGGAACCTGCTGTCTGGCATTCATAACATACAAGATGTTTTAGCATTTTAGCTAAAAGCAAATTTGCAGCATTTGTATTATATTTATAGATCTCAATGATATTCAACTGCCAGAAAGTGTACTCTGCTACAAGGACTGTTGCCTGTAGGTGGAAATCTCTGCTTCTTTTTTTTTGAAAACGAATTTTAGTTTATAATAAAAAAAATTGACTGTGAGTGTTTGAGACAATGTAAATTAGTAACATTATTCTACTTAGAAAACTTGTTGATTAATGGATAATTAATTGTAACTGATTGTATTCCTAACTATTTTACAATAGAAATTTTCTTTGGCTGATTAAATTTGATGGAGACTTGTACACGCAAAGTTATCATTTCACCAACAACTATTTTTCTTTCAACAGTACCTGCTGGTAAACCTCCTAAACACGCAGCCCCCGCACCCAAAGCACCCACGGTGCATAATCACCCCCCTCCAAGGTAAACTTTATGTAAATCATCTCATTCTTAGTCTGTTTTCTTTAAATTTTACCCCCCAAGAAACAGTTTTGAGTCTGAAACTTGTGTTATGTTACATTGCATAGGATAGCATATATACAGGTTTCCAATGTTACTTCCCTCCACCAAACCAATCCCATATCCAACCAAAACCCCTATCAAAGCAGCTTACTTTCTCTCTGGGTTCTATTTCCTAAGTAATAAGGAGAACATTGTCAAAATTTAGGGACACCTTGATGTTGTTCGCACCCCCTCTTGTACCTCTCTGGGTTAAATACCTTAAAGCAACTGTTTCACATGTATGTACTGTTTATGTACCCATTAAATAATTTTGTGTTGTACACATTTTTACTCATTGCAGTAATCTTGCCAAAGCTCGATCCTTGACACATATCAATCGCAGTGACCTCCCACCTGAGATTCGTGACCTTCTGGATGAAAAAGAGCAAGCACTTTTGGCTTCTCAGGAAACTGTACAGGTAAGTATCTTGTAATGTTCCAGCTTACCTGTTTGAAGTCGAAACAGAATTCAGTCAGGGGAGAGGGCATAGAGAAAATGACAAATTTCAGTTGTAGAGTAATTTGATACCATGGATTGCAAAGTTGGTTACAAAGTGCAAACATCTACTTTACTGAGTGAAGGGAATTATTAGGGGGGGGGGGAGATGGGATAAATCTGCCCCATCTTTGTTTATACTGTGTATTGCACTTAACCTAACATATCAATCGATTTTAATTTATAGATTTTACAAGCCAAGGTCAGGAGGTTAGAGAATTTGCTACATCTCAAGGATGTCAGAATTGAAGAGGTAACAAAGAAGATGCAACAATATGACGGCAGATACTAGCAATGGTACAACCAAGTTGAAAGTGACCATATTTTATGTAAAAATTCCTCAAGTCTTAACTTATGTCTCCCAGTGTGGTGTTCCATAGAAACTCTATTTGTCTGTTTGTCCTGTGTGTAGATACAAACGACGTGAAAACCTTGAAAAAGAGTGTACTATTGTATTAAAAATATCTCAAATCGTTATGTATATGTTTTCGTACAAACTTGTATTCATTTATTTGTGTCCCTCTGTCATTTTTAATAAGTTGTAAAAATATTGCCTTAACCTCTATTTCTATATTTCATAATAGGTTTTTGTATTTTATGTGACTGAATTGGAATTTGTACTAAGAAAGTCCGAAAAGAAGGCATCAGTTGTCACTTATAACACATATTTTGCTATCAAGAAGATTGAGTTTATCTAAATGATATTTGCTAACGAATGTACATATTTTCGCATCAAAGTTGCGATGAGTCGATTAAATTTTCTCAGAATAGCAGAATGCATTAGGACAAACAACCCTATTGCTGCCATGTAGTACAAAGATTGCTATAAATCTTAGGTCAGCATCTAACTCGCTTTTAAATGTGTTGACTTTTCATTCTTGATATAACATTGTGACTTTATAGTAACATTTATAGCTACTGCTTTGTCAACATCATGGTGTCACTTACTAAAGAAACCCACATGAATCTGCCAACTGATACAAAACAGAGGAAGGTGAGGGGAGACATGGCAAACCAGTGTCTGGTAGGCCACATATGGACTACCGGTACTTACCAATTATTGAAGAAAAAAGTATCAGTGCTGATTCGTTTTTAGTTTTGACAATCACTATTCAAATTTAAATATCAATTTTATGTAGACAGGCTCATCAAAGCACAACAGCATACATCCTAACTGACCTAAAGATGTAAAGTGATTATGATGACCAGACCCTGCTAAACCCCCATTTAAACTCAAAATAAAATTGCTTTATTATGCAGCTGGGTATAGGTTGGCCAGCCTTGCCTTGAAGCTGCATATGTAGATGACAGCTTCTTATATTATTAAGTTGGTAGGGTGTGTTTGTTTTTAACATTTCTCTTGACTTGTTGTAAAAAAATACTAACAAACAAAATAACAACATGGAAAATATAAATATTTGGTTTTCTTTCATTGTTGTTTTCATCTTATATACATTATTATACATATTTGAAATAAAAATACAATGTAAAAAGTTTATTTCCTGTTATCAGTTTTTCTTTGTAATAATTTTGCATTACATAAGCTGTACATCTTCCAAATCAGTACTATTCATACCTTTCAAAATGGGTGGCATCAAAATTAATTCTGCCCTTTCACACCATGCTGTTAGATTTGGGAATGTAATAACCTGGACTGGGTAGTTAATCTGTCAACCAAAAAAAACATTTTTCAGTGACATTAAACAGACTATCAGACATAGGCATATTGGTACTCATTCAATATTTCATGAATGCAAATCCATGACATGTAGCCTGGAAGTTATGTCATCCAATGGCTCAAACTTTCATAACTTACCCTTGGGGTCATCTTGACACTGAGGGTCCTGGTTCAACGCTAAGCCCCTTCTGGTACCCCTTTGAAGGTTACCATACTGATATGGGTACCTCCGTGTCTCCTGTAGCCGACTACCACAATGTACTTCAGAAAGTGGGGGTTGTACAAAGGGGGACTGATCTGCTGTAGACTCTTATTCTGGTCTATATTTTAAGTTTCATCAGTAGTAATATTAAACTAATCAAGAAATATGTCTCATGAGAAATAATGTCTTAAAGAGTCTTGCTTATGAACAGAGACCACCTGTGAACCAAGACCGGACTAAGACCTTGAGAGAACTAATGTCTGCATACATCTTAACTCTTGAAGTTAACTACTATCAGTCAGCTAGTATTAATCATTCATAAATAATGTCTTAAAGAGTCTGGCTTATGGACAGACACCACCTGTGAACCAAGAGCGAACTAAGACCTTGAGAGAACTAATGACTGCATACATCATAACTCTTGAAGTTAACTACCATCACTCAGCTAGTATTAATCATTCATAAATCATTCAGTCCATCTGGAGAGGCTTGTCCAGTACTACTTAAGGAGGAGTTAATAGATGAAGGCCTGGCTACCAGGCTAGCTTACAGTGATCTCAATATTGCTGTCTGGTCAGCTGATACTGTGCATTCATAACAGAGATTATAGCATATCTGGAGAGACTTTACGCTTCCTACAGATGAGTCATACATTGAAGGCATGTCAGCATTCAACCGCCATTTACAAAACTGGCTATCATCACGATAATGGTCGGAAAGTAATGAGCATTACAAATAATTTAGCCTTTCTGTGATGAAGACCTACGATTCATGGTTATATTTCACCTCATCTGCCCTCAACAGACGTAGCAAAAAGTGGCTGTAGTGGTTGGCTAATATTAAGCATTATTGGTGATTCTGCACCCTCTGACAAGAGTCAAGTATTCCATTCCACTAAAACCATGCAGTTTGTCGGACTTGTACCAGAGCCAATACGAGAGACATTGGAAATGTCGAGATTCAGCTGGAATTCAATGCCACAGGCAATGAATGACATCACATAAATAGATCTTGGAAGTAGTCATCAAATTCCTCATCCCTGTTGGAATGATGAAAATAGATAGGATATATTTCACTGCATAAAACAGTCGGAGGAATAATAAGATGGTAACGTTTGTTCCTCACTGTCCCCCTATACCCAACCCCTGCCCCCCCCCCCCTCCAAAATATTGAATAAGCTTAGAGAAATGAAACTACCTAGCCCACTCTTTGGAAGGGAATGTAAATCCTCCCCATGATGTAAGAGCATCAAATCACTGTTGGAAACATTCACTTAAGTAACACCCAATTACTTGCCAAGAGAGTTGGGACATTCTCTAACGAACATTCACACTACAGCTTGCCGTGTTTGAAATTCAACTTTTCCCTCCACAAAAACAGACACCGAGTGAAGAGATAACTCTATGCAACTTTTTTTGGACAAATCTATGTATGTAAGTAACTTTTCGTCCCCTACCTGGATTAGCCCCAGGATTAATTAGATGGAGATACATGGGCTTGGGACTGGAGGTGACCATTTGTGTAATAAGATGCAACCTAATAGGTTAATGACATTCCTAGCATCAAAAGGGAGAATACGATGAAGGAAAACATACTTTGACTTTTCCTCTGTGACAGCTGCTGGACCTTTCCAGATGTCTTCAGAACTTGCAGCTTCAAGTTGAAATAAAATAAAGATCAATATAACCCACAAGCTCCAGCTAACGTGTTTGTTAGTTCTTCAACAATTTATAATATTTGTCCCATGCACAAACACAGCAAATAGTAAAAGATGTTCTTATGCTTTGAGCAAACAGGTGAATGACTTAAGATATAAAAAATTGATGCTAATAGTATCCTAAAATTAACCTCTAAAAGTAATTACCAATTGTGCTGCATTGTGTTTCAATCATTTTTTTTAATTTCTCAACAATTATTACCAACTAAAAATCTGAGGTCTATAAATCAAAATAGCTGAACTGCCAATAATAAACAAAGCGATCACATTTAATTTCATAGAAGAAACCCAGGAGCTCAACCAAACAAAACCATTTTACAAAAGGCCATCCATTTAAAAGGAGATGCAGGTTTTTTTTTTCCTTTTTTTTTATCTTTGATAAATTTGCAAACAGACTGTAATAACTTTTCTTATGTCTGTACTTTCTTGGTCACACTTTTCAACATAAATGTCTATGCACTATGTAATTTTGTTATAACAAATACATCCAATAAGAGTTATTAAGTCAATTCGAAAAAAACATAGATATCTTGCCGGTGAGTTACCACTGGTTAATAACTATTACATCTGAACTACTCATTCAGCTGCAATTTGAAGAAAACAAATAGATAACTTGTATGGTTCCTGTTTATTAATATAAGGTCGACAAATCTGAGGTCCCGAGAAAGCCGACAATGCCTTTTTTTTATCCTTTCATGGTTCATCTGTGAATCTGGTCTTCATAAATCTGGCTGACATTTTCTATGCTCACCTGTTTGTTCCTCTTTGTCACTGCTCTCTGAACTGGAAGAAGACGATTCCTGCCTCTTGGTCTTCCCACCTCTCTCTTTCTTCTTTTCTCTGTGATGTTTCTTTTTCCTCTTCTTACTTTTGCTCTTCTTTTCTCTTTTCACATTTCTGGATGTTTTCTTGGTAACTTCTTTCCTCTTATGATGGTAATTTAATTTGAAGGAGCAAACCTCACAAAGTCCTAGCAAATCAAAGTAGGTTATAGAGGGGAAAAGCAAATAACCAGAGAAGAAAATGAAATAAAATACAAACATACAAAAATCTTTCTTTCTTTTTGATAGTGCTTATCTTATGTTCACACAATAGTGTAGATGTTGAAGGGTAGGTTTGCACATTTGATCCATGAATAAAATGTAAAACCTCATGCTAATTTCCATTTGTCAAAACAGAAAGAGAGAGAGAGAGTTTCAACAATTATCTTCCTTACTTTCTTTCCTTAAATTCTAGTTGGCTGTCGTGCATTGTTATATTCTTCTTTTTTTTTCTTTCTTTTCCATAGTTTAACTCAAATGAGTACTTTTCACGAACATTCATTCACTTTCCAAATGAAAGGCAACCACTTGCTGTCCTCTATGATTTGCAAACAACATTTTGTTGAGAATTTCCCTCCATTTTTGGGAGATAAAGACTTTTCTTGTAACACTATCACAGGTAACATTCACTCTCACTTTTACAAGAAAATCTCCCAAGGAAAAAATTTGAAAACGTAACATAAGAGACAACTCACTGAGCTTGACTAAAGCATTTTTCTTGATGTCATGTTCAATGTAACCAAAGTTGACCTCCCAAGTCCTTATTCCATCCTCTTCACTGCATCGCTTGTTTCCACAAATAAACTGACCTTTACCCTCAATGACCTCTTTCTCAAGTCTCCACCGTAAAGCAATCTGCAGAGTTAAATGGTAGAAAGACTTCAAATAGATGACTACGGTGTGTGGAAGGAATTCACTGCTACTTAGCTTGAATTAAACCTTGTGAGAAGTAATTATATCAATAAATTGATAATCAAGAGAACATGCTGTCAGAAAATTAACCAAATTAGTAACACCTTGTCTACTTTATTTATTTACAATACATCAGAGAGATCAAGTAAGCCACTGGTATTATTTGCAAGAATACACCAAATGTATTAAAGATAGTGCTCAGACAGAGAATCGCCCAAGTAGATCAGATTTACCAACCATTTGAGGTGATTGTTTGCATATACATCCAACAGTCCAAAGCTTCAGGTTATATCTGACTTAAGATGTTATATTTTACTCACTCTGTAAAATTTGGACATACACACTCACAGTACACATACAGCATGCACACAAAATTCGGTAATGCACCACACAACGAAAATTCAATTAGGCAACACGAGCTGTATGCAACAGCCAAACTTCACATATCACGCTAACACCCAGAACCAATCAAACTTGCTTAAGAAACACGCTAATGATGGCATTATTTGAGATAATATGCAGTTTACAAATTTAACATCATTACCTCTTACCACATTAAGTAAAAAAGTGTGACTTTGCTTAAAACCTGGGTCACAAAATTAAAGCATCATTACACATGCAAAGTAAAATCATGGGTCCAACTGTCATCTTAAAAGCTTCTTACATTGCTCCGATATGAAGTATAGAAATGTATTAATTCTTTATGTGGAAGAGCACAAAGTACATTGACATGTGGTATGACTTAGGGACAAATAAACTAGAGCAGAAATGATACAGCAGTTAAATACTGATACAATGTCATAGCATTGCATGTAGCTTCAAACTACCAAAAAATACTGCAAATGAAACCCTTCTTAAAGATTGAGGTGAATATCAAGTGACAGGGTTAGACGGTCTTCAGGCTCTTTATAAGAGTTTGTTCCTCGGTATAACAATGACAATATCTGGCTAATCTGTAAACGGCCGAGACTACTTCTTTCACTATCTTTAATAACACTTGATGCTAATTAGGCTAATTAAGTCAGTCACAGCAACTAAACAATGTAGACATGTAGCTACTATCACTATACATGACCGTTTCAGAAGCATGATGTTGTAATTTTCAGACAAAACCCCATAAGCTGGATGGAAAAAGGTTTGTTAAGTGAGCAAGATTGCAACAAGTAGGACACTAACCCTGATGTAGCAATTTGTGATATTAGTACTTAAGTAACATTAAGCATCATTGTTTAGACTTTACGGCTATAAACTAAAGGAACCATTGTCCAACTTTTCAACCAAAGAAAGTTGGTGACCCTAATCTCACCTTATTCTCTTTATATCTGCTCAGATCTGTGATGCAATACTCTTTAAATAGTTTATCCCAGTACATCTTTGCTAACCTCTTCCCCCAAGTCTCATCTGCCTTGTCCTGCTCCGACCAGAGGAATCGACTATTTTCGCGAATGACGTCCAAATCTGTTTTATCTTTGGATCTGAAATGAAGTGAGACTAGAATTGATTGACACAGTCTCTTTTCATTTTGACTTTTAAAAAAGTATTAAAGAATGTTGAAATACATCTTATTTCTTCTTTAAAATAATACCCTATGCCTGTTAGGTTCTTTTAGTAGGTGACTGAAAATTCTAGCAAATATTGCAAGATACCTTGGTCAATAAGGAAATAAATGGTACATACAGTCCCATACATAAAAGCCCTGCATGAATCCTGTAGGAATCCTATAGGTTTCCTGAAAATGGCACAGGATTCCTTCCACATGGAGGTAAAATCGTGTATCAGATACTGTTAGATACATGATTTGTTTTCATTCCATTGCAGGATTCCTTAGTAAAATACAGGTTCCTATAATTCACATGCAAGAACCTTTCATGTATCTATGTAACTGAGTGAAATGATCCATCTGAAAATACTTGTGTTCAACTTTTAATGAGGTATAATGCAGTCCTGTTGTTATACAAATATGACACTCACAGGTTTAGATAACAATTGCAGAGGTAGTGTTTGTTTTTTTTTCTTCACACAGGACACAAACCAATAACAGTCAAACTGATATAAAATAACCAAACATAAGAATTTACTCCATAGTGATTATATGAATTTACTTTTACAAGAACACATCATTTTTTCCCCTTCAGGTGAAAGACTCACTTCCAGGTCTTACTTTACGCTGCTATGGTCAAATTATTAACTTTAACATAGTGCACCGCAATACATACTGGACCACATTAGTTTCCAAGACTAAATATCTACAACCGACATGTCATATGTCTTGGCTTTGTGTTGGTCACTGTTTTGAAGAGCTGCAGGCTTTCCCGGGATTTTTAAGCAGCATTTGTAACAACATATCAATATAGTGTCTAGTCATTCGTATGTGGTAAACAGCAAATACTTTGCAGCATTTAAACAAAATCAGAGGGTTTGGTCCAGAAAAAACAGCACATTTCTGGAGCAGCTCAATTACTAATACTGGCAGCGCAATTATATTCCATTACAAACGTTACCTGTTTCTAAATTATAATATTTCAGACAAAAGTCAAATATTTAGTGAATTATAAGGAAGCTATTTATCTGGTACTACTCAATGATATGCAAAACCAAATCAAATTGTTACACAAGTACAAAGAGGTTGTTCCCCCCCCCCCCCCACACCACCTCCAAGCCCACTTCCTTACCTTAATTATACAACTCCTGTGTTTCATACTTACCCATCTCTTTTGAATATCTCCTTTGTAGCCCCAGGATAATAAAGTAGGTACTGGTTGATTAGCTGCTTGTGCCTGTCATACTGAAAATTAACATCATTGAACCATTTAATCTTCTTTACTTGTAGAACACATAGACCACACAAACAACAAACAATGTCTTACAATAAGTAGATCTTGTCTTTATTTATAGATATTGTAAACTTCATACCTAGTGCAAGCCCTCCAATGTTTTGCTTCGTGTCATTACAAGGGGTACTCAAATATTGCAAAGGTGTCAAAATCGTCCCTGAGGTTTCATATAGATGAAACTTATGACTTTCAAGTCGTGAAAATGGGTAGTTAACACACGACACACGAATCTTTGAGTTCAAAATTTGATGAAAAATGCAGTTAACTATTCTCTCAAAATTGCATCTTAAAAGAAAAATTCAAATTGACCCACAGGGCCAAAATGTACTTCCATTTAGGGCTAGGAATGAGATATTCTGAGTTAGGGGACATTAATTTGCAACTTAGGGTGTGAAGTTAGATCTTCATAAAAAGGCAACAATCGCTCTTGTCTTCAAAATTAATGCCAATAAAGTTTCAAAATGACCTCACACCAACATTGAACAATTCCATTAGAAGCTATGTAGGCATGCTTTCACCAATCATTCCCTGATGCCAATCCCTCCCCCCCCCCTCCCAACCATGTCCCTCCAAATCCCAATAATCAGTATCAATAGGTGATAGGTCCCTTTCAAAGTTATACAGAAAAGAAGTTCCCAGAGACTGCAAAAGGAAAAAAATGTTAGCAAAGCCCATTAAAAATAGTTTTACCAAATAAATAGAACTAAAGTAAGCATACCGCATTCAGGGACTGATAATGGAACCTTTGTCTATGACCTTCTTCCCTGCAATTAAAAAAATATATATCAAACAAAGTTACTTTTAACAAATTAAGGAGATCTTTCTTGAGTGCTAAATATGCAAATGTGATAATAAAAAAGGGTATCAAGCTTAGAGACTCATTTTTTTATGCTACTATGCATATTGCATTAAAAGTCTGCCAAGGCATTCATACTTCATGAAATATAAAAATGTAAAAAATTGCAAGGTAAGGGTCTATACCCTTGATGATAGTAGTGGGAAATGTAGTTATACAAATCAGTGAAACAAAGAAACTTACAAAACAAATTCTCTGTTATTTACCCGCGTACAAATTGGGCACTGTATGTAGAAATATGATATAGGCTTTGTATTGGCTTAGGTAAGGCTTTTTATGATATAGGCTTCGTAAAGGCTATTTCTTGTACAGTATTGTATCAATACACCAAATCCAGATCTACACTACCTCCTACACATCTGAAAAAACTGAAGCAATATTGTTCATGATGCCGGAACTTACTTGTCATACTCAGCAGCTGCAAACTGCTTGGAAGGAACCTTAGTCTTGCCGGGATCTATTCGACTACTTCCTGCTAGGTCATGTCGAGCTCTGCGGATAAAGATCAAGCTTAATTACCTGTCACTGTCTTTTTTCACAATTTTTTTTAATTTCTACAAGTTATGAAATGAAAAATATACAAAAGGAGACAGAATTCAAAGCCTGAATAGTTAATTCAACCTAAAGTAAAATTCAAAAGCAAAGCATATTACTGCACTTTCTTTACAACATTTAATAAATGTACATTTTCACTATTTTTGACACACCTTTTTCGTTGTTGAACTTCCTCATATTCAAATTCGGATCCATAGTCTTGGTTGCTGAACTAAAGTAAAATGAAGCAAGACAAATATATTCAAAAAGTTACTTCTTTTATGGGCATTTCAAACATTCTATCATGAAAATCTTGCAGCATTCAGATCGTTGTTCCATTTTCATGTGCTACATCCTCTATCCAGTGTGCAAACAGGTACGAAAAAAGAACGAAAAAGCTTTACAACAGCTCTCAGCGTTATTCCTAAAAGGAAAACATGTTTGTCCCTGCATAGGTTACATGCATTTGCCCAGCAGCTGGGAGAAGAAAGAATTCCATTTTACTATTCATCTACAGCTGAACAGAGCCTTGAAGGCCAATGTACTGAGTCTAAATAACATAGATTTTAGAGAACAGGGCTCAAATTAAGAATCAAGTGCAGAGAATGTAAAAAATTGCATTGGATTTCATTCATGACGGAAGGACACCGTGGCAACCGTTCAGCTTGAAAATGGCACCAAGGAAATTTACAAAAATTTGAAAGGGTATGACTCATGATGCATTTCCCCAAAGTGCCAGGAAACAGGTACAGAAATGACATAAATATTCATGAGGTGGCTCGTAAAACCGTACACACTTAGCTCCAAATGCTTCTCGGAATATTAGCTGTGAAATGTAGCTGGCATTGGAGAAACTTTTGAACTCATGTTTAAGATAATTGTGAGTGCACCTACGGCAACTTTAGAAAATGGTATGACAGTTGTTGCCATCGAAAACTGATGATTATAGCATCATGGCAGTCAGATGAAGAAGGTTTAAACGGCCCTCACTAAATGAGTCATAAAGGTAAGAAAACAAATAGCTTTCAGGGAATGCAATCAATCATTTTCTGTGTACTCTTAACTAAAAGATCATAATGGCTGCTGCAGTGTAGTATCATAATACAGTATGTGCTTCAAGGTGAAGATGTACATATGTGCAAAATTACCTAGAAATAAAGGGTGCTGCAGTTAACAATGTATTTATCCCTGCATTTCAATGTGCTGCTGCATCACATAACCACTGGTTTAGGTACTGTACAACCTGGAATGGAACTTTGGTAATACAAAACAATTTGTGTTATAGATCAGGTGGAGGTTAAATATCAGTCACAGTGGATAGGCCTTCTGTACAATGAAAAGAAAAGGCAATCACAAGGTGGATATTTTTCATGTTCTCTATATAACTCTCAGCCATATTTTTGTTTATTTTTTATCCTGTGTGTAGTGTGCATGTCTTTTTCCTTTGAGGATGGTGAGTTCCGCAGGGAATTTTGTTGGATTGGTTAGAAAACCAGCTTTTCCAGCCCTGAGCCATTTGTGTTGTGGCTTAACTTGAAGCCATCGGTTAGTTCGAGGGACTACTGAATTCCTACGCCTTCTAGCCCTAACATATCACATATAATAAAGGTTACGCATGTGACTTGATCCGGCCGAGTTCTAGTCTTAGTGTGTCATAGTTAAAGCATATATACGGCAAACTTCGTCGTGGAACCACTACCAATGAATGACATAAAGCTGACAATATAATAAATAAAAACCCGTACTATAACTTAGGACACCTTACACCCTCAATCAACTCAACAAGCTTCTGGACATTTAATGAATACCAGATGCATAGGCGATTTCTATTAACCAGAATGGGAAATTAAATCACCTTTGACTGCCTGTTTTCCATTACTTGGTTCTTAGTTGAACTTCGAAGTAACCCTTGCAATCCATGAATCAATCTCGCTTTAATAACTCAACTTACAACTGTCGTCTGCGGATTGCGTAACACCTATACACACCAACTTGAAGCTATCCCAGGATTCAGATTCATCCCAGGATTTGATTTGATTAGATTTATTTATTTGTTTTTCACGTGTAAATTTACAGTGAGAAGGAAGTCTTCCAAAAAACGTACAACAGCTCAACAAAGTAGAAGACTCCCTGTATAAAGGAAAGAAGAAAAGTATTTACATAGCAATACAAAATAGAATAATTCGAAAATTAATGAATACTATATATGGTGATAATATATACGATAATAATTTGTTATCGTGCAAATGAATGGATGACTTATTAATAACTGGATATAACGTCTTTGGTCAGATGCTTTTTGAATATTTTACTGGATACTTTGGTTTTGAAGCTCTCTGTTATGGAATTCCATGTCTTTATTGCACGATTTCTAAGACGAAGCCTCCCAATTGATGTTTTATAAGAAAAGTAATGTACATTATCAGCATTCCGTGTGTTGTGGTGATGTATCACACTGTTACTAGTTAAAAAATCATGAAATGTGTTAGGCAAATAAACCATTCCATGCCTTATATGCAAGGGCGGCGGAAGCACTTTTAATCTGGGGGGGGGGGGGGGCACCGACATCAAAGGGCACTTTGCAGAAATTCGATTGGACTGATGCAGCCTTATATTTAGTTTCCTTTATAACTCTTATTATCTCTTCTTATTTGCGTATACACATCACTCCATCAACGCCCCCACCCCCCCCCCCCCCTCAAGGAAAATATGCATACTAGCACTGCAATATCCAATGTGCAAATTGGGAAACAAGGAACAAGTTTTCTTTTGAGACAAAATGAGGTCAGTGAAATCATGCTAGTTGCTAATGTAGGAATCCTCCGAGTTAGAGTTTATTTCTTGTTAATATCTTAACAAATTTTTTCCATTCGAAATAGCTTGAGTTTGACCCACAGAAATTCATTAAAAGTCATGGGCGTAGCCAGGATTTGCAAAGTTGTATGCACGACTATCTGAGCGGAGCGCCACCATCGGTTGGCGCGGAGCGTACAATAAAAATTTTGGTTTTACAAACCCACAGATGGCCGGAAACGGCCCTTCCCGAGTGTTCATTCTGGTTCCCTGGCCTCTTGCTAACTTGAGACACCTAAATTTTTATGTAGAAAAAGGGCACATTTTTAACCTGAGGAAAAGTGGGGGGCACGTGCCCCCTGTGCCCCCGGTTCCGCCGCCCTTGCTTATATGCAAACGTGGCAAGATTTACACGAAAAATGTCGGTAACTTTTAATAAATTGCGATTCTTGAAAAGTTGATTTGTGTGTTCACGAGGTGCAACACCTTAAATGTGGCGCATGGCTTTCTTTTGGAGAATAATAAGAGGGTGAAGATTGGTTTCTGGCGTGCCAGACCAGATAATAAATTGAACAATATGAGATGTGTGGAACGACCAAAGTTTGGTAGAGAGTCTTTAATATGCGCTCTGGTAGGAGAAATTTCAACTTTGATAAAATCCCAACACTTTTCGCTGCTTTCCTGCATACTGTAGAAATGTGCTCATGCCTCGAAAGCTTATTGTCAATATATACACATTAAAACTTAGTAGTATAAACTTGTTTTAGAATTATACCACCCATGGTGATATCTTTTTCCCAGCTAAAATTTCTGGAAGTATTAAACGCAATATAATTAGTTTTGCCAATATTAAGTGATAGTTTATTGGCAGAAAACCAGTTATTAAATTTCAGTGGCGTAGGAAGGTACTTTTGAGTGGGGGGGGGGGGGCTGAAGACTGATGGCCGGCCTGGGGGAGGGATCTAAGGGGAGGGGGTGTCCCCCTCCCCTTTGGATTTTTTTTGCATTTCCAGGTGGCCTCAGATGCAATTTGGTGCAATATAGCACACTTCAACACCCACTGCATTTTGTAAATAATTTTGCATTTTCACCTGGCCTTAGATGCAATTTGGTGCCCCAAATGAGATTTTTTTCTGATCTGGAAATGAAAAAGGGGTTTTCTGACTTGCTGAGCGGGGGGGGGGGGGGCGGAATGATACTTCCGCCCCCCCCATATTTTTCACTGGGGGGCTGGCGCCCCCAGCCCCCCTGGTTCCGACGTCCTTGTTAAATTTACCTAGTTCATTAGAAATTTGAATATGGAATGAATTTGCATTTACATCTGAATCGAAGAAAATACTTGTATCATCAGCAAATAATGTTATGTTTGAAAATTTAGAAATTTGGCAGATGTCATTGACATATAAAATGAAAAGCAATGGGCCTAAAATTGGACCCTGTGGGACACCGCATTGAATTTCTACAATACGAGAAGTAGAGTTTTTGTAAGAGGTATATTGATAACGATTTGTAATATAACTGTCTATCCAATTCAGTGTTGTTCCTCTAATACCGAAGTGGTGCAATTTACTCATTAAGATAACATGATCAATAGTGTCGAAAGCCTTTGAAAGGTCTAGAAATACACCAATGCAAGTTTTATTGTTATCTAAGCTGCAGGATAATTTGTCAATAGCATCTGCCAATGCAAGTTCAGTAGAGTGATCTGCTCTAAAACCATACTGCTGATCACAAAGAATATCATGCTTGTTAAGAAAATTAAAAATACGATTAAACATAAGCCTTTCAATTATTTTATAAAAGCACGACAACAATGATATAGGCCGGTAATTTTCGTAATTATCTTTGTCACCCTTTTTATACACCGGTATAACTTTTAAAACTTTTAATTTATCTGGAAACGTGCCAGTTTGAAAAGACAAATTGCATATATGGGCCAGTGGTTTTGTAATAAAAGGGATGATATGCTTAATAATTCCCGGCTTGAAATCATCATATCCTGCTGCTTTATTGGGTTAAAGACATGAATTGGTTCGAACCACGGATGCAAAAGAGAGTCTCGATCATCAGCTCGTACAGTGCGCCAAGCCATCGCGCCACTGTATGGACTGAGATATTAGGCCGATTAACTAATACTTACAGCTCCCCATGTAGGCACGAGCTGTAAAAGATCGGCAAAAGACGTCACCGGGGTTCGAAACACCGATGCAAAAGAGAGTCTCGCTCATCAGCTCGTACAGTGCGCCAAGCCATCGCGCCACTGTATGGACTGAGATATTAGGCCCAATAACTAATACTTACAGCTGCCCATGTAGGCACGAGCTGTAAAAGATCGGCAAAAGACGTCACCGGAGTTCGAACCACCGATGCAAAAAGAGAGCCTCGCTCATCAGCCCGGACAGTGCGCCAAGCCATCGCGCCTCTGTATGGACTGAGATATTAGGCCGATTAACTAATACTTACAGCTCCCCATGTAGGCACGAGCTGTAAAAGATCGGCAAAAGACGTACGTCACCGGGGTTCGAACCACCGATGCAAAAGAAAGTCTCGCTCATCAGCTCGTACAGTGCGCCAAGCCATCGCGCCACTGTATGGACTGAGATATTAGGCCGATTAACTAATACTTACAGCTCCCCATGTAGGCACGAGCTGTAAAAGATCGGCAAAAGACGTCACCGGAGTTCGAACCACCGATGCAAAAGAGAGCCTCGCTCATCAGCTCGTACAGTGCGCCAAGCCATCGCGCCACTGTATGGACTGAGATATTAGGCCGATTAACTAATACTTACAGCTCCCCATGTAGGCACGAGCTGTAAAAGATCGGCAAAAGACGTCACCGGGGTTCGAACCACCGATGCAAAAGAGAGTCTCGCTCATCAGCCCGGACAGTGCGCCAAGCCATCGCGCCTCTGTATGGACTGAGATATTAGGCCGATTAACTAATACTTACAGCTCCCCATGTAGGCACGAGCTGTTAAAGATCGGCAAAAGACGTCACCGGGGTTCGAACCACCGATGCAAAAGAGAGCCTCGCTCATCAGCTCGTACAGTGCGCCAAGCCATCGCGCCACTGTATGGACTGAGATATTAGGCCGATTAACTAATACTTACAGCTCCCCATGTAGGCACGAGCTGTAAAAGATCGGCAAAAGACGTACGTCACCGGGGTTCGAACCACCGATGCAAAAGAGAGTCTCGCTCACCAGCTCGTACAGTGCGCCATGCCATCGCGCCACTGTCTGGACTGAGATATTAGGCCGATTAACTAATACTTACAGCTCCCCATGTAGGCACGAGCTGTAAAAGATCGGCAAAAGACGTACGTCACCGGGGTTCGAACCACCGATGCAAAAGAGAGTCTCGCTCACCAGCTCGTACAGTGCGCCATGCCATCGCGCCACTGTATGGACTGAGATATTAGGCCGATTAACTAATACTTACAGCTCCCCATGTAGGCACGAGCTGTAAAAGATCGGCAAAAGACGTACGTCACCGGGGTTCGAACCACCGATGCAAAAGAGAGTCTCGCTCATCAGCTCGTACAGTGCGCCAGGCCATCGCGCCTCTGTATGGACTGAGATATTAGGCCGATTAACTAATACTTAGAGCTCCCATGTAGGCACGAGCTGTTAAAGATCGGCAAAAGACGTCACCGGGGTTCGAACCACCGATGCAAAAGAGAGCCTCGCTCATCAGCTCGTACAGTGCGCCAAGCCATCGCGCCACTGTATGGACTGAGATATTAGGCCGATTAACTAATACTTACAGCTCCCCATGTAGGCACGAGCTGTAAAAGATCGGCAAAAGACGTACGTCACCGGGGTTCGAACCACCGATGCAAAAGAGAGTCTCGCTCATCAGCTCGGACAGTGCGCCAGGCCATCGCGCCACTGTATGGACTGAGATATTAGGACGATTAACTAATACTTACAGCTCCCCATGTAGGCACGAGCTGTAAAAGATCGGCAAAAGACGTACGTCACCGGGGTTCGAACCACCGATGCAAAAGAGAGTCTCGCTCGTCAGCTCGCACAGTGCGCCAGGCCATCGCGCCACTGTATGGACTGAGATATTAGGCCGATTAACTAATACTTACAGCTCCCCATGTAGGCACGAGCTGTAAAAGATCGGCAAAAGACGTACGTCACCGGGGTTCGAACCACCGATGCAAAAGAGAGTCTCGCTCATCAGCCCGGACAGTGCGCCAAGCCATCGCGCCACTGTCTGGACTGAGACATTAGGCCGATTAACTAATACTTACAGCTCCCCATGTAGGCACGAGCTGTAAAAGATCGGCAAAAGACGTACGTCACCGGGGTTCGAACCACCGATGCAAAAGAGAGTCTCGCTCACCAGCTCGTACAGTGCGCCATGCCATCGCGCCACTGTATGGACTGAGATATTAGGCCGATTAACTAATACTTACAGCTCCCCATGTAGGCACGAGCTGTAAAAGATCGGAAAAAGACGTACGTCACCGGGGTTCGAACCACCGATGCAAAAGAGAGTCTCGCTCATCAGCTCGTACAGTGCGCCAGGCCATCGCGCCTCTGTATGGACTGAGATATTAGGCCGATTAACTAATACTTAGAGCTCCCATGTAGGCACGAGCTGTTAAAGATCGGCAAAAGACGTCACCGGGGTTCGAACCACCGATGCAAAAGAGAGCCTCGCTCATCAGCTCGTACAGTGCGCCAAGCCATCGCGCCACTGTATGGACTGAGATATTAGGCCGATTAACTAATACTTACAGCTCCCCATGTAGGCACGAGCTGTAAAAGATCGGCAAAAGACGTACGTCACCGGGGTTCGAACCACCGATGCAAAAGAGAGTCTCGCTCATCAGCTCGGACAGTGCGCCAGGCCATCGCGCCACTGTATGGACTGAGATATTAGGACGATTAACTAATACTTACAGCTCCCCATGTAGGCACGAGCTGTAAAAGATCGGCAAAAGACGTACGTCACCGGGGTTCGAACCACCGATGCAAAAGAGAGTCTCGCTCGTCAGCTCGCACAGTGCGCCAGGCCATCGCGCCACTGTATGGACTGAGATATTAGGCCGATTAACTAATACTTACAGTTCCCCATGTAGGCACGAGCTGTAAAAGATCGCCAAAAGACGTACGTCACCGGGGTTCGAACCACCGATGCAAAAGAGAGTCTCGCTCATCAGCCCGGACAGTGCGCCAAGCCATCGCGCCACTGTCTGGACTGAGACATTAGGCCGATTAACTAATACTTACAGCTCCCCATGTAGGCACGAGCTGTAAAAGATCGGCAAAAGACGTAGGTCACCGGGGTTCGAACCACCGATGCAAAAGAGAGTCTCGCTCATCAGCTCGGACAGTGCGCCAAGCCATCGCGCCACTGTCTGGACTGAGACATTAGGCCGATTAACTAATACTTACAGCTCCCCATGTAGGCACGAGCTGTAAAAGATCGGCAAAAGACGTGCGTCACCGGGGTTCGAACCACCGATGCAAAAGAGAGTCTCGCTCATCAGCTCGGACAGTGCGCCAGGCCATCGCGCCACTGTATGGACTGAGATATTAGGCCGATTAACTAATACTTACAGCTCCCCATGTAGGCACGAGCTGTAAAAGATCGGCAAAAGACGTACGTCACCGGGGTTCGAACCACCGATGCAAAAGAGAGTCTCGCTCACCAGCCCGGACAGTGCGCCAGGCCATCGCGCCACTGTATGGACTGAGATATTAGGCCGATTAACTAATACTTACAGCTCCCCATGTAGGCACGAGCTGTAAATGATCGGCCAAAGACGTACGTCACCGGGGTTCGAACCACCGATGCAAAAGAGAGTCTCGCTCATCAGCTCGGACAGTGCGCCAGGCCATCGCGCCACTGTATGGACTGAGACATTAGGCCGATTAACTAATACTTACAGCTCCCCATGTAGGCACGAGCTGTAAGAGATCGGCAAAAGACCTACGTCACCGGGGTTCGAACCACCGATGCAAAAGAGAGTCTCGCTCATCAGCTCGCTCAGTGCGCCAGGCCATCGCGCCACTGTATGGACTGAGACATTAGGCCGATTAACTAATACTTACAGCTCCCCATGTAGGCACGAGCTGTAAAAGATCGGCCAAAGACGTAGGTCACCGGGGTTCGAACCACCGATGCAAAAGAGAGTCTCGCTCATCAGCTCGCACAGTGCGCCAAGCCATCGCGCCACTGTATGGACTGAGACATTAGGCCGATTAACTAATACTTACAGCTCCCCATGTAGGCACGAGCTGTAAAAGATCGGCCAAAGACGTAGGTCACCGGGGTTCGAACCACCGATGCAAAAGAGAGTCTCGCTCATCAGCTCGGACAGTGCGCCAAGCCATCGCGCCACTGTATGGACTGAGATATTAGGCCGATTAACTAATACTTACAGCTCCCCATGTAGGCACGAGCTGTAAAAGATCGGCAAAAGACGTAGGTCACCGGGGTTCGAACCACCGATGCAAAAGAGAGTCTCGCTCATCATCTCGTACAGTGCGCCAAGCCATCGCGCCACTGTATGGACTGAGATATTAGGCCGATTAACTAATACTTACAGCTCCCCATGTAGGCACGAGCTGTAAAAGATCGGCAAAAGACGTACGTCACCGGGGTTCGAACCACCGATGCAAAAGAGAGTCTCGCTCATCAGCTCGTACAGTGCGCCATGCCATCGCGCCACTGTCTGGACTGAGATATTAGGCCGATTAACTAATACTTTCAGCTCCCCATGTAGGCACGAGCTGTAAAAGATCGGCAAAAGACGTACGTCACCGGGGTTCGAACCACCGATGCAAAAGAGAGTCTCGCTCACCAGCTCGTACAGTGCGCCAGGCCATCGCACCTCTGTATGGACTGAGATATTAGGACGATTAACTAATAATTACAGCTCTCCATGTAGACACGAGCTGTAAAAGATCGGCAAAAGACGTGCGTCACCGGGGTTCGAACCACCGATGCAAAAGAGAGTCTCGCTCATCAGCTCGTACAGTGCGCCAAGCCATCGCGCCACTGTATGGACTGAGATATTAGGCCGATTAACTAATACTTACAGCTCCCCATGTAGGCACGAGCTGTAAAAGATCGGCAAAAGACCTACGTCACCGGGGTTCGAACCACCGATGCAAAAGAGAGTCTCGCTCATCAGCTCGGACAGTGCGCCAGGCCATCGCGCCACTGTATGGACTGAGATATTAGGCCGATTAACTAATACTTACAGCTCCCCATGTAGGCACGAGCTGTAAAAGATCGGCAAAAGACGTACGTCACCGGGGTTCGAACCACCGATGCAAAAGAGAGTCTCGCTCATCAGCTCGGACAGTGCGCCAGGCCATCGCGCCACTGTATGGACTGAGATATTAGGCCGATTAACTAATACTTACAGCTCCCCATGTAGGCACGAGCTGTAAAAGATCGGCAAAAGACGTACGTCACCGGGGTTCGAACCACCGATGCAAAAGAGAGTCTCGCTCATCAGCTCGGACAGTGCGCCATACCATCGCGCCACTGTATGGACTGAGATATTAGGACGATTAACTAATACTTACAGCTCCCCATGTAGGCACGAGCTGTAAAAGATCGGCAAAAGACGTACGTCACCGGGGTTCGAACCACCGATGCAAAAGAGAGTCTCGCTCATCAGCTCGCACAGTGCGCCAGGCCATCGCGCCACTGTATGGACTGAGATATTAGGCCGATTAACTAATACTTACAGCTCCCCATGTAGGCACGAGCTGTAAAAGATCGGCAAAAGACGTAGGTCACCGGGGTTCGAACCACCGATGCAAAAGAGAGTCTCGCTCATCAGCTCGCACAGTGCGCCAAGCCATCGCGCCACTGTCTGGACTGAGACATTAGGCCGATTAACTAATACTTACAGCTCCCCATGTAAGCACGAGCTGTAAAAGATCGGCAAAAGACGTAGGTCACCGGGGTTCGAACCACCGATGCAAAAGAGAGTCTCGCTCATCAGCTCGTACAGTGCGCCAAGCCATCGCGCCACTGTATGGACTGAGATATTAGGCCGATTAACTAATACTTACAGCTCCCCATGTAGGCACGAGCTGTAAAAGATCGGCAAAAGACGTGCGTCACCGTGGTTCGAACCACTGATGCAAAAGAGAGTCTCGCTCATCAGCACGTACAGTGCGCCAAGCCATCGCGCCACTGTATGGACTGAGATATTAGGCCGACTAACTAATATTTAGAGCTCCCATGTAGGCACGAGCTGTTAAAGATCGGCAAAAGACGTCACCGGGGTTCGAACCACCGATGCAAAAGAGAGTCTCGCTCATCAGCTCGCACAGTGCGCCAAGCCATCGCGCCACTGTCTGGACTGAGACATTAGGCCGATTAACTAATACTTACAGCTCCCCATGTAAGCACGAGCTGTAAAAGATCGGCAAAAGACGTAGGTCACCGGGGTTCGAACCACCGATGCAAAAGAGAGTCTCGCTCATCAGCTCGTACAGTGCGCCAAGCCATCGCGCCACTGTATGGACTGAGATATTAGGCCGATTAACTAATACTTACAGCTCCCCATGTAGGCACGAGCTGTAAAAGATCGGCAAAAGACGTGCGTCACCGTGGTTCGAACCACTGATGCAAAAGAGAGTCTCGCTCATCAGCACGTACAGTGCGCCAAGCCATCGCGCCACTGTATGGACTGAGATATTAGGCCGACTAACTAATATTTAGAGCTCCCATGTAGGCACGAGCTGTTAAAGATCGGCAAAAGACGTCACCGGGGTTCGAACCACCGATGCAAAAGAGAGCCTCGCTCATCAGCTCGTACAGTGCGCCAAGCCATCGCGCCACTGTATGGACTGAGATATTAGGACGATTAACTAATAATTACAGCTCTCCATGTAGACACGAGCTGTAAAAGATCGGCAAAAGACGTGCGTCACCGGGGTTCGAACCACCGATGCAAAAGAGAGTCTCGCTCATCAGCTCGTACAGTGCGCCAAGCCATCGCGCCACTGTATGGACTGAGATATTAGGCCGATTAACTAATACTTACAGCTCCCCATGTAGGCACGAGCTGTAAAAGATCGGCAAAAGACGTGCGTCACCGTGGTTCGAACCACTGATGCAAAAGAGAGTCTCGCTCATCAGCACGTACAGTGCGCCAAGCCATCGCGCCACTGTATGGACTGAGATATTAGGCCGACTAACTAATATTTAGAGCTCCCATGTAGGCACGAGCTGTTAAAGATCGGCAAAAGACGTCACCGGGGTTCGAACCACCGATGCAAAAGAGAGCCTCGCTCATCAGCTCGTACAGTGCGCCAAGCCATCGCGCCACTGTATGGACTGAGATATTAGGACGATTAACTAATAATTACAGCTCTCCATGTAGACACGAGCTGTAAAAGATCGGCAAAAGACGTGCGTCACCGGGGTTCGAACCACCGATGCAAAAGAGAGTCTCGCTCATCAGCTCGTACAGTGCGCCAAGCCATCGCGCCACTGTATGGACTGAGATATTAGGACGATTAACTAATAATTACAGCTCTCCATGTAGACACGAGCTGTAAAAGATCGGCAAAAGACGTGCGTCACCGGGGTTCGAACCACCGATGCAAAAGAGAGTCTCGCTCATCAGCTCGTACAGTGCGCCAAGCCATCGCGCCACTGTATGGACTGAGATATTAGGCCGATTAACTAATACTTACAGCTCCCCATGTAGGCACGAGCTGTAAAAGATCGGCAAAAGACGTGCGTCACCGTGGTTCGAACCACTGATGCAAAAGAGAGTCTCGCTCATCAGCACGTACAGTGCGCCAAGCCATCGCGCCACTGTATGGACTGAGATATTAGGCCGACTAACTAATATTTAGAGCTCCCATGTAGGCACGAGCTGTTAAAGATCGGCAAAAGACGTCACCGGGGTTCGAACCACCGATGCAAAAGAGAGCCTCGCTCATCAGCTCGTACAGTGCGCCAAGCCATCGCGCCACTGTATGGACTGAGATATTAGGACGATTAACTAATAATTACAGCTCTCCATGTAGACACGAGCTGTAAAAGATCGGCAAAAGACGTGCGTCACCGGGGTTCGAACCACCGATGCAAAAGAGAGTCTCGCTCATCAGCTCGTACAGTGCGCCAAGCCATCGCGCCACTGTATGGACTGAGATATTAGGCCGATTAACTAATACTTACAGCTCCCCATGTAGGCACGAGCTGTAAAAGATCGGCAAAAGACCTACGTCACCGGGGTTCGAACCACCGATGCAAAAGAGAGTCTCGCTCATCAGCTCGGACAGTGCGCCAGGCCATCGCGCCACTGTATGGACTGAGATATTAGGCCGATTAACTAATACTTACAGCTCCCCATGTAGGCACGAGCTGTAAAAGATCGGCAAAAGACCTACGTCACCGGGGTTCGAACCACCGATGCAAAAGAGAGTCTCGCTCATCAGCTCGGACAGTGCGCCAGGCCATCGCGCCACTGTATGGACTGAGATATTAGGCCGATTAACTAATACTTACAGCTCCCCATGTAGGCACGAGCTGTAAAAGATCGGCAAAAGACGTACGTCACCGGGGTTCGAACCACCGATGCAAAAGAGAGTCTCGCTCATCAGCTCGGACAGTGCGCCAGGCCATCGCGCCACTGTATGGACTGAGATATTAGGCCGATTAACTAATACTTACAGCTCCCCATGTAGGCACGAGCTGTAAAAGATCGGCAAAAGACGTACGTCACCGGGGTTCGAAGCACCGATGCAAAAGAGAGTCTCGCTCATCAGCTCGGACAGTGCGCCAGGCCATCGCGCCACTGTATGGACTGAGATATTAGGACGATTAACTAATACTTACAGCTCCCCATGTAGGCACGAGCTGTAAAAGATCGGCAAAAGACGTACGTCACCGGGGTTCGAACCACCGATGCAAAAGAGAGTCTCGCTCATCAGCTCGCACAGTGCGCCAGGCCATCGCGCCACTGTATGGACTGAGATATTAGGCCGATTAACTAATACTTACAGCTCCCCATGTAGGCACGAGCTGTAAAAGATCGGCAAAAGACCTACGTCACCGGGGTTCGAACCACCGATGCAAAAGAGAGTCTCGCTCATCAGCTCGCACAGTGCGCCAAGCCATCGCGCCACTGTCTGGACTGAGACATTAGGCCGATTAACTAATACTTACAGCTCCCCATGTAAGCACGAGCTGTAAAAGATCGGCAAAAGACGTACGTCACCGGGGTTCGAACCACCGATGCAAAAGAGAGTCTCGCTCATCAGCTCGCACAGTGCGCCAAGCCATCGCGCCACTGTCTGGACTGAGACATTAGGCCGATTAACTAATACTTACAGCTCCCCATGTAGGCACGAGCTGTAAAAGATCGGCAAAAGACGTAGGTCACCGGGGTTCGAACCACCGATGCAAAAGAGAGTCTCGCTCATCAGCTCGGACAGTGCGCCAAGCCATCGCGCCACTGTCTGGACTGAGACATTAGGCCGATTAACTAATACTTACAGCTCCCCATGTAGGCACGAGCTGTAAAAGATCGGCAAAAGACGTGCGTCACCGGGGTTCGAACCACCGATGCAAAAGAGATTCTCGCTCATCAGCTCGCACAGTGCGCCAAGCCATCGCGCCACTGTATGGACTGAGATATTAGGCCGATTAACTAATACTTACAGCTCCCCATGTAGGCACGAGCTGTAAAAGATCGGCAAAAGACCTACGTCACCGGGGTTCGAACCACCGATGCAAAAGAGAGTCTCGCTCATCAGCTCGGACAGTGCGCCAGGCCATCGCGCCACTGTATGGACTGAGATATTAGGCCGATTAACTAATACTTACAGCTCCCCATGTAGGCACGAGCTGTAAAAGATCGGCAAAAGACGTACGTCACCGGGGTTCGAACCACCGATGCAAAAGAGAGTCTCGCTCATCAGCTCGGACAGTGCGCCAAGCCATCGCGCCACTGTATGGACTGAGACATTAGGACGATTAACTAATAATTACAGCTCTCCATGTAGACACGAGCTGTAAAAGATCGGCAAAAGACGTGCGTCACCGGGGTTCGAACCACCGATGCAAAAGAGAGTCTCGCTCATCAGCTCGTACAGTGCGCCAAGCCATCGCGCCACTGTATGGACTGAGATATTAGGCCGATTAACTAATACTTACAGCTCCCCATGTAGGCACGAGCTGTAAAAGATCGGCAAAAGACCTACGTCACCGGGGTTCGAACCACCGATGCAAAAGAGAGTCTCGCTCATCAGCTCGGACAGTGCGCCAGGCCATCGCGCCACTGTATGGACTGAGATATTAGGCCGATTAACTAATACTTACAGCTCCCCATGTAGGCACGAGCTGTAAAAGATCGGCAAAAGACCTACGTCACCGGGGTTCGAACCACCGATGCAAAAGAGAGTCTCGCTCATCAGCTCGGACAGTGCGCCAGGCCATCGCGCCACTGTATGGACTGAGATATTAGGCCGATTAACTAATACTTACAGCTCCCCATGTAGGCACGAGCTGTAAAAGATCGGCAAAAGACGTACGTCACCGGGGTTCGAACCACCGATGCAAAAGAGAGTCTCGCTCATCAGCTCGGACAGTGCGCCAGGCCATCGCGCCACTGTATGGACTGAGATATTAGGCCGATTAACTAATACTTACAGCTCCCCATGTAGGCACGAGCTGTAAAAGATCGGCAAAAGACGTACGTCACCGGGGTTCGAAGCACCGATGCAAAAGAGAGTCTCGCTCATCAGCTCGGACAGTGCGCCAGGCCATCGCGCCACTGTATGGACTGAGATATTAGGACGATTAACTAATACTTACAGCTCCCCATGTAGGCACGAGCTGTAAAAGATCGGCAAAAGACGTACGTCACCGGGGTTCGAACCACCGATGCAAAAGAGAGTCTCGCTCATCAGCTCGCACAGTGCGCCAGGCCATCGCGCCACTGTATGGACTGAGATATTAGGCCGATTAACTAATACTTACAGCTCCCCATGTAGGCACGAGCTGTAAAAGATCGGCAAAAGACCTACGTCACCGGGGTTCGAACCACCGATGCAAAAGAGAGTCTCGCTCATCAGCTCGCACAGTGCGCCAAGCCATCGCGCCACTGTCTGGACTGAGACATTAGGCCGATTAACTAATACTTACAGCTCCCCATGTAAGCACGAGCTGTAAAAGATCGGCAAAAGACGTACGTCACCGGGGTTCGAACCACCGATGCAAAAGAGAGTCTCGCTCATCAGCTCGCACAGTGCGCCAAGCCATCGCGCCACTGTCTGGACTGAGACATTAGGCCGATTAACTAATACTTACAGCTCCCCATGTAGGCACGAGCTGTAAAAGATCGGCAAAAGACGTAGGTCACCGGGGTTCGAACCACCGATGCAAAAGAGAGTCTCGCTCATCAGCTCGGACAGTGCGCCAAGCCATCGCGCCACTGTCTGGACTGAGACATTAGGCCGATTAACTAATACTTACAGCTCCCCATGTAGGCACGAGCTGTAAAAGATCGGCAAAAGACGTGCGTCACCGGGGTTCGAACCACCGATGCAAAAGAGATTCTCGCTCATCAGCTCGCACAGTGCGCCAAGCCATCGCGCCACTGTATGGACTGAGATATTAGGCCGATTAACTAATACTTACAGCTCCCCATGTAGGCACGAGCTGTAAAAGATCGGCAAAAGACCTACGTCACCGGGGTTCGAACCACCGATGCAAAAGAGAGTCTCGCTCATCAGCTCGGACAGTGCGCCAGGCCATCGCGCCACTGTATGGACTGAGATATTAGGCCGATTAACTAATACTTACAGCTCCCCATGTAGGCACGAGCTGTAAAAGATCGGCAAAAGACGTACGTCACCGGGGTTCGAACCACCGATGCAAAAGAGAGTCTCGCTCATCAGCTCGGACAGTGCGCCAGGCCATCGCGCCACTGTATGGACTGAGATATTAGGCCGATTAACTAATACTTACAGCTCCCCATGTAGGCACGAGCTGTAAAAGATCGGCAAAAGACGTACGTCACCGGGGTTCGAAGCACCGATGCAAAAGAGAGTCTCGCTCATCAGCTCGGACAGTGCGCCAGGCCATCGCGCCACTGTATGGACTGAGATATTAGGACGATTAACTAATACTTACAGCTCCCCATGTAGGCACGAGCTGTAAAAGATCGGCAAAAGACGTACGTCACCGGGGTTCGAACCACCGATGCAAAAGAGAGTCTCGCTCATCAGCTCGCACAGTGCGCCAGGCCATCGCGCCACTGTATGGACTGAGATATTAGGCCGATTAACTAATACTTACAGCTCCCCATGTAGGCACGAGCTGTAAAAGATCGGCAAAAGACCTACGTCACCGGGGTTCGAACCACCGATGCAAAAGAGAGTCTCGCTCATCAGCTCGCACAGTGCGCCAAGCCATCGCGCCACTGTCTGGACTGAGACATTAGGCCGATTAATTAATACTTACAGCTCCCCATGTAAGCACGAGCTGTAAAAGATCGGCAAAAGACGTACGTCACCGGGGTTCGAACCACCGATGCAAAAGAGAGTCTCGCTCATCAGCTCGCACAGTGCGCCAAGCCATCGCGCCACTGTCTGGACTGAGACATTAGGCCGATTAACTAATACTTACAGCTCCCCATGTAGGCACGAGCTGTAAAAGATCGGCAAAAGACGTAGGTCACCGGGGTTCGAACCACCGATGCAAAAGAGAGTCTCGCTCATCAGCTCGGACAGTGCGCCAAGCCATCGCGCCACTGTCTGGACTGAGACATTAGGCCGATTAACTAATACTTACAGCTCCCCATGTAGGCACGAGCTGTAAAAGATCGGCAAAAGACGTGCGTCACCGGGGTTCGAACCACCGATGCAAAAGAGATTCTCGCTCATCAGCTCGCACAGTGCGCCAAGCCATCGCGCCACTGTATGGACTGAGATATTAGGCCGATTAACTAATACTTACAGCTCCCCATGTAGGCACGAGCTGTAAAAGATCGGCAAAAGACGTGCGTCACCGGGGTTCGAACCACCGATGCAAAAGAGAGTCTCGCTCATCAGCTCGGACAGTGCGCCAGGCCATCGCGCCACTGTATGGACTGAGATATTAGGCCGATTAACTAATACTTACAGCTCCCCATGTAGGCACGAGCTGTAAAAGATCGGCCAAAGACGTACGTCACCGGGGTTCGAACCACCGATGCAAAAGAGAGTCTCGCTCATCAGCTCGGACAGTGCGCCAGGCCATCGCGCCACTGTATGGACTGAGATATTAGGCCGATTAACTAATACTTACAGCTCCCCATGTAGGCACGAGCTGTAAAAGATCGGCAAAAGACGTACGTCACCGGGGTTCGAACCACCGATGCAAAAGAGAGTCTCGCTCATCAGCTCGGACAGTGCGCCAGGCCATCGCGCCACTGTATGGACTGAGATATTAGGCCGATTAACTAATACTTACAGCTCCCCATGTAGGCACGAGCTGTAAAAGATCGGCAAAAGACGTACGTCACCGGGGTTCGAACCACCGATGCAAAAGAGAGTCTCGCTCATCAGCTCGCACAGTGCGCCAGGCCATCGCGCCACTGTATGGACTGAGACATTAGGCCGATTAACTAATACTTACAGCTCCCCATGTAGGCACGAGCTGTAAAAGATCGGCAAAAGACCTACGTCACCGGGGTTCGAACCACCGATGCAAAAGAGAGTCTCGCTCATCAGCTCGCTCAGTGCGCCAGGCCATCGCGCCACTGTATGGACTGAGACATTAGGCCGATTAACTAATACTTACAGCTCCCCATGTAGGCACGAGCTGTAAAAGATCGGCAAAAGACCTACGTCACCGGGGTTCGAACCACCGATGCAAAAGAGAGTCTCGCTCATCAGCTCGCACAGTGCGCCAAGCCATCGCGCCACTGTATGGACTGAGACATTAGGCCGATTAACTAATACTTACAGCTCCCCATGTAGGCACGAGCTGTAAAAGATCGGCAAAAGACGTACGTCACCGGGGTTCGAACCACCGATGCAAAAGAGAGTCTCGCTCATCAGCTCGGACAGTGCGCCAGGCCATCGCGCCACTGTATGGACTGAGATATTAGGCCGATTAACTAATACTTACAGCTCCCCATGTAGGCACGAGCTGTAAAAGATCGGCAAAAGACGTACGTCACCGGGGTTCGAACCACCGATGCAAAAGAGAGTCTCGCTCATCAGCTCGCACAGTGCGCCAGGCCATCGCGCCACTGTATGGACTGAGATATTAGGCCGATTAACTAATACTTACAGCTCCCCATGTAGGCACGAGCTGTAAAAGATCGGCAAAAGACGTACGTCACCGGGGTTCGAACCACCGATGCAAAAGAGAGTCTCGCTCATCAGCTCGCTCAGTGCGCCAGGCCATCGCGCCACTGTATGGACTGAGACATTAGGCCGATTAACTAATACTTACAGCTCCCCATGTAGGCACGAGCTGTAAAAGATCGGCAAAAGACGTAGGTCACCGGGGTTCGAACCACCGATGCAAAAGAGAGTCTCGCTCATCAGCTCGGACAGTGCGCCAGGCCATCGCGCCACTGTATGGAATGAGATATTAGGCCGATTAACTAATACTTACAGCTCCCCATGTAGGCACGAGCTGTAAAAGATCGGCAAAAGACGTACGTCACCGGGGTTCGAACCACCGATGCAAAAGAGAGTCTCGCTCATCAGCTCGGACAGTGCGCCAGGCCATCGCGCCACTGTATGGAATGAGATATTAGGCCGATTAACTAATACTTACAGCTCCCCATGTAGGCACGAGCTGTAAAAGATCGGCAAAAGACGTACGTCACCGGGGTTCGAACCACCGATGCAAAAGAGAGTCTCGCTCATCAGCTCGCACAGTGCGCCAAGCCATCGCGCCACTGTATGGACTGAGATATTAGGCCGATTAACTTATTCTTACAGCTCCCCATGTAGGCACGAGCTGTAAAAGATCGGCAAAAGACGTGCGTCACCGGGTTTCGAACCACCGATGCAAAAGAGAGTCTCGCTCATCAGCTCGCACAGTGCGCCAAGCCATCGCGCCACTGTATGGACTGAGATATTAGGCCGATTAACTAATTCTTACAGCTCCCCATGTAGGCACGAGCTGTAAAAGATCGGCAAAAGACGTGCGTCACCGGGGTTCGAACCACCGATGCAAAAGAGAGTCTCGCTCATCAGCTCGCACAGTGCGCCAAGCCATCGCGCCACTGTATGGACTGAGATATTAGGCCGATTAACTAATACTTACAGCTCCCCATGAAGGCACGAGCTGTAAAAGATCGGCAAAAGACGTGCGTCACAGGGGTTCGAACCACCGATGCAAAAGAGAGTCTCGCTCATCAGCTCGCACAGTGCGCCAAGCCATCGCGCCACTGTATGGACTGAGATATTAGGCCGATTAACTAATACTTAGAGCTCCCCATGTAGACACGAGCTGTAAAAGATCGGCAAAAGACGTGCGTGACCGGGGTTCGAACCACCGATGCAAAAGAGAGTCTCGCTCATCAGCTCGTACAGTGCGCCAAGCCATCGCGCCACTGTATGGACTGAGATATTAGGCCGATTAACTAATACTTACAGCTCCCCATGTAGGCACGAGCTGTAAAAGATCGGCAAAAGACCTACGTCACCGGGGTTCGAACCACCGATGCAAAAGAGAGTCTCGCTCATCAGCTCGGACAGTGCGCCAGGCCATCGCGCCACTGTATGGACTGAGATATTAGGCCGATTAACTAATACTTACAGCTCCCCATGTAGGCACGAGCTGTAAAAGATCGGCAAAAGACGTACGTCACCGGGGTTCGAACCACCGATGCAAAAGAGAGTCTCGCTCATCAGCTCGGACAGTGCGCCAGGCCATCGCGCCACTGTCTGGACTGAGATATTAGGCCGATTAACTAATACTTACAGCTCCCCATGTAGGCACGAGCTGTAAAAGATCGGCAAAAGACGTACGTCACCGGGGTTCGAACCACCGATGCAAAAGAGAGTCTCGCTCATCAGCTCGCACAGTGCGCCAAGCCATCGCGCCACTGTATGGACTGAGATATTAGGCCGATTAACTTATTCTTACAGCTCCCCATGTAGGCACGAGCTGTAAAAGATCGGCAAAAGACGTGCGTCACCGGGTTTCGAACCACCGATGCAAAAGAGAGTCTCGCTCATCAGCTCGCACAGTGCGCCAAGCCATCGCGCCACTGTATGGACTGAGATATTAGGCCGATTAACTAATTCTTACAGCTCCCCATGTAGGCACGAGCTGTAAAAGATCGGCAAAAGACGTGCGTCACCGGGGTTCGAACCACCGATGCAAAAGAGAGTCTCGCTCATCAGCTCGCACAGTGCGCCAAGCCATCGCGCCACTGTATGGACTGAGATATTAGGCCGATTAACTAATACTTACAGCTCCCCATGAAGGCACGAGCTGTAAAAGATCGGCAAAAGACGTGCGTCACAGAGGTTCGAACCACCGATGCAAAAGAGAGTCTCGCTCATCAGCTCGCACAGTGCGCCAAGCCATCGCGCCACTGTATGGACTGAGATATTAGGCCGATTAACTAATACTTAGAGCTCCCCATGTAGACACGAGCTGTAAAAGATCGGCAAAAGACGTGCGTGACCGGGGTTCGAACCACCGATGCAAAAGAGAGTCTCGCTCATCAGCTCGTACAGTGCGCCAAGCCATCGCGCCACTGTATGGACTGAGATATTAGGCCGATTAACTAATACTTACAGCTCCCCATGTAGGCACGAGCTGTAAAAGATCGGCAAAAGACGTACGTCACCGGGGTTCGAACCACCGATGCAAAAGAGAGTCTCGCTCATCAGCTCGGACAGTGCGCCAGGCCATCGCGCCACTGTATGGACTGAGATATTAGGCCGATTAACTAATACTTACAGCTCCCCATGTAGGCACGAGCTGTAAAAGATCGGCAAAAGACGTACGTCACCGGGGTTCGAACCACCGATGCAAAAGAGAGTCTCGCTCATCAGCTCGGACAGTGCGCCAGGCCATCGCGCCACTGTCTGGACTGAGATATTAGGCCGATTAACTAATACTTACAGCTCCCCATGTAGGCACGAGCTGTAAAAGATCGGCAAAAGACGTACGTCACCGGGGTTCGAACCACCGATGCAAAAGAGAGTCTCGCTCATCAGCTCGCACAGTGCGCCAGGCCATCGCGCCACTGTATGGACTGAGATATTAGGCCGATTAACTAATACTTACAGCTCCCCATGTAGGCACGAGCTGTAAAAGATCGGCAAAAGACGTACGTCACCGGGGTTCGAACCACCGATGCAAAAGAGAGTCTCGCTCATCAGCTCGCACAGTGCGCCAAGCCATCGCGCCACTGTATGGACTGAGACATTAGGCCGATTAACTAATACTTACAGCTCCCCATGTAGGCACGAGCTGTAAAAGATCGGCAAAAGACGTACGTCACCGGGGTTCGAACCACCGATGCAAAAGAGAGTCTCGCTCATCAGCTCGCACAGTGCGCCAGGCCATCGCGCCACTGTATGGACTGAGATATTAGGCCGATTAACGAATACTTACAGCTCCCCATGTAGGCACGAGCTGTAAAAGATCGGCAAAAGACCTACGTCACCGGGGTTCGAACCACCGATGCAAAAGAGAGTCTCGCTCATCAGCTCGGACAGTGCGCCAGGCCATCGCGCCACTGTATGGAATGAGATATTAGGCCGATTAACTAATACTTACAGCTCCCCATGTAGGCACGAGCTGTAAAAGATCGGCAAAAGACGTACGTCACCGGGGTTCGAACCACCGATGCAAAAGAGAGTCTCGCTCATCAGCTCGGACAGTGCGCCAGGCCATCGCGCCACTGTATGGAATGAGATATTAGGCCGATTAACTAATACTTACAGCTCCCCATGTAGGCACGAGCTGTAAAAGATCGGCAAAAGACGTACGTCACCGGGGTTCGAACCACCGATGCAAAAGAGAGTCTCGCTCATCAGCTCGCACAGTGCGCCAAGCCATCGCGCCACTGTATGGACTGAGATATTAGGCCGATTAACTTATTCTTACAGCTCCCCATGTAGGCACGAGCTGTAAAAGATCGGCAAAAGACGTGCGTCACCGGGTTTCGAACCACCGATGCAAAAGAGAGTCTCGCTCATCAGCTCGCACAGTGCGCCAAGCCATCGCGCCACTGTATGGACTGAGATATTAGGCCGATTAACTAATTCTTACAGCTCCCCATGTAGGCACGAGCTGTAAAAGATCGGCAAAAGACGTGCGTGACCGGGGTTCGAACCACCGATGCAAAAGAGAGTCTCGCTCATCAGCTCGTACAGTGCGCCAAGCCATCGCGCCACTGTATGGACTGAGATATTAGGCCGATTAACTAATACTTACAGCTCCCCATGTAGGCACGAGCTGTAAAAGATCGGCAAAAGACCTACGTCACCGGGGTTCGAACCACCGATGCAAAAGAGAGTCTCGCTCATCAGCTCGGACAGTGCGCCAGGCCATCGCGCCACTGTATGGACTGAGATATTAGGCCGATTAACTAATACTTACAGCTCCCCATGTAGGCACGAGCTGTAAAAGATCGGCAAAAGACGTACGTCACCGGGGTTCGAACCACCGATGCAAAAGAGAGTCTCGCTCATCAGCTCGGACAGTGCGCCAGGCCATCGCGCCACTGTCTGGACTGAGATATTAGGCCGATTAACTAATACTTACAGCTTCCCATGTAGGCACGAGCTGTAAAAGATCGGCAAAAGACGTACGTCACCGGGGTTCGAACCACCGATGCAAAAGAGAGTCTCGCTCATCAGCTCGCACAGTGCGCCAAGCCATCGCGCCACTGTATGGACTGAGATATTAGGCCGATTAACTTATTCTTACAGCTCCCCATGTAGGCACGAGCTGTAAAAGATCGGCAAAAGACGTGCGTCACCGGGTTTCGAACCACCGATGCAAAAGAGAGTCTCGCTCATCAGCTCGCACAGTGCGCCAAGCCATCGCGCCACTGTATGGACTGAGATATTAGGCCGATTAACTAATTCTTACAGCTCCCCATGTAGGCACGAGCTGTAAAAGATCGGCAAAAGACGTGCGTCACCGGGGTTCGAACCACCGATGCAAAAGAGAGTCTCGCTCATCAGCTCGCACAGTGCGCCAAGCCATCGCGCCACTGTATGGACTGAGATATTAGGCCGATTAACTAATACTTACAGCTCCCCATGAAGGCACGAGCTGTAAAAGATCGGCAAAAGACGTGCGTCACAGGGGTTCGAACCACCGATGCAAAAGAGAGTCTCGCTCATCAGCTCGCACAGTGCGCCAAGCCATCGCGCCACTGTATGGACTGAGATATTAGGCCGATTAACTAATACTTAGAGCTCCCCATGTAGACACGAGCTGTAAAAGATCGGCAAAAGACGTGCGTGACCGGGGTTCGAACCACCGATGCAAAAGAGAGTCTCGCTCATCAGCTCGTACAGTGCGCCAAGCCATCGCGCCACTGTATGGACTGAGATATTAGGCCGATTAACTAATACTTACAGCTCCCCATGTAGGCACGAGCTGTAAAAGATCGGCAAAAGACCTACGTCACCGGGGTTCGAACCACCGATGCAAAAGAGAGTCTCGCTCATCAGCTCGGACAGTGCGCCAGGCCATCGCGCCACTGTATGGACTGAGATATTAGGCCGATTAACTAATACTTACAGCTCCCCATGTAGGCACGAGCTGTAAAAGATCGGCAAAAGACGTACGTCACCGGGGTTCGAACCACCGATGCAAAAGAGAGTCTCGCTCATCAGCTCGGACAGTGCGCCAGGCCATCGCGCCACTGTCTGGACTGAGATATTAGGCCGATTAACTAATACTTACAGCTCCCCATGTAGGCACGAGCTGTAAAAGATCGGCAAAAGACGTACGTCACCGGGGTTCGAACCACCGATGCAAAAGAGAGTCTCGCTCATCAGCTCGCACAGTGCGCCAGGCCATCGCGCCACTGTATGGACTGAGATATTAGGCCGATTAACTAATACTTACAGCTCCCCATGTAGGCACGAGCTGAAAAAGATCGGCAAAAGACGTACGTCACCGGGGTTCGAACCACCGATGCAAAAGAGAGTCTCGCTCATCAGCTCGCTCAGTGCGCCAGGCCATCGCGCCACTGTATGGACTGAGACATTACGCCGATTAACTAATACTTACAGCTCCCCATGTAGGCACGAGCTGTAAAAGATCGGCAAAAGACGTAGGTCACCGGGGTTCGAACCACCGATGCAAAAGAGAGTCTCGCTCATCAGCTCGGACAGTGCGCCAGGCCATCGCGCCACTGTATGGAATGAGATATTAGGCCGATTAACTAATACTTACAGCTCCCCATGTAGGCACGAGCTGTAAAAGATCGGCAAAAGACCTACGTCACCGGGGTTCGAACCACCGATGCAAAAGAGAGTCTCGCTCATCAGCTCGGACAGTGCGCCAGGCCATCGCGCCACTGTATGGAATGAGATATTAGGCCGATTAACTAATACTTACAGCTCCCCATGTAGGCACGAGCTGTAAAAGATCGGCAAAAGACGTACGTCACCGGGGTTCGAACCACCGATGCAAAAGAGAGTCTCGCTCATCAGCTCGCACAGTGCGCCAAGCCATCGCGCCACTGTATGGACTGAGATATTAGGCCGATTAACTTATTCTTACAGCTCCCCATGTAGGCACGAGCTGTAAAAGATCGGCAAAAGACGTGCGTCACCGGGTTTCGAACCACCGATGCAAAAGAGAGTCTCGCTCATCAGCTCGCACAGTGCGCCAAGCCATCGCGCCACTGTATGGACTGAGATATTAGGCCGATTAACTAATTCTTACAGCTCCCCATGTAGGCACGAGCTGTAAAAGATCGGCAAAAGACGTGCGTCACCGGGGTTCGAACCACCGATGCAAAAGAGAGTCTCGCTCATCAGCTCGCACAGTGCGCCAAGCCATCGCGCCACTGTATGGACTGAGATATTAGGCCGATTAACTAATACTTACAGCTCCCCATGAAGGCACGAGCTGTAAAAGATCGGCAAAAGACGTGCGTCACAGGGGTTCGAACCACCGATGCAAAAGAGAGTCTCGCTCATCAGCTCGCACAGTGCGCCAAGCCATCGCGCCACTGTATGGACTGAGATATTAGGCCGATTAACTAATACTTAGAGCTCCCCATGTAGACACGAGCTGTAAAAGATCGGCAAAAGACGTGCGTGACCGGGGTTCGAACCACCGATGCAAAAGAGAGTCTCGCTCATCAGCTCGTACAGTGCGCCAAGCCATCGCGCCACTGTATGGACTGAGATATTAGGCCGATTAACTAATACTTACAGCTCCCCATGTAGGCACGAGCTGTAAAAGATCGGCAAAAGACCTACGTCACCGGGGTTCGAACCACCGATGCAAAAGAGAGTCTCGCTCATCAGCTCGGACAGTGCGCCAGGCCATCGCGCCACTGTATGGACTGAGATATTAGGCCGATTAACTAATACTTACAGCTCCCCATGTAGGCACGAGCTGTAAAAGATCGGCAAAAGACGTACGTCACCGGGGTTCGAACCACCGATGCAAAAGAGAGTCTCGCTCATCAGCTCGGACAGTGCGCCAGGCCATCGCGCCACTGTATGGACTGAGATATTAGGCCGATTAACTAATACTTACAGCTCCCCATGTAGGCACGAGCTGTAAAAGATCGGCCAAAGACGTAGGTCACCGGGGTTCGAACCACCGATGCAAAAGAGAGTCTCGCTCATCAGCTCGGACAGTGCGCCAAGCCATCGCGCCACTGTATGGACTGAGACATTAGGCCGATTAACTAATACTTACAGCTCCCCATGTAGGCACGAGCTGTAAAAGATCGGCCAAAGACGTAGGTCACCGGGGTTCGAACCACCGATGCAAAAGAGAGTCTCGCTCATCAGCTCGGACAGTGCGCCAAGCCATCGCGCCACTGTCTGGACTGAGACATTAGGCCGATTAACTAATACTTACAGCTCACCATGTAGGCACGAGCTGTAAAAGATCGGCAAAAGACGTAGGTCACCGGGGTTCGAACCACCGATGCAAAAGAGATTCTCGCTCATCAGCTCGCACAGTGCGCCAAGCCATCGCGCCACTGTCTGGACTGAGACATTAGGCCGATTAACTAATACTTACAGCTCCCCATGTAGGCACGAGCTGTAAAAGATCGGCAAAAGACCTACGTCACCGGGGTTCGAACCACCGATGCAAAAGAGATTCTCGCTCATCAGCTCGCACAGTGCGCCAAGCCATCGCGCCACTGTCTGGACTGAGACATTAAGCCGATTAACTAATACTTACAGCTCCCCATGTAGGCACGAGCTGTAAAAGATCGGCAAAAGACGTGCGTCACCGGGGTTCGAACCACCGATGCAAAAGAGAGTCTCGC
Organism: Apostichopus japonicus; assembly: GCF_037975245.1. NCBI lineage: Eukaryota > Metazoa > Echinodermata > Holothuroidea > Aspidochirotida > Stichopodidae > Apostichopus > Apostichopus japonicus. The sequence continues at coordinate 13,518,178 of NC_092565.1, forward strand.
TCATCAGCTCGCACAGTGCGCCAAGCCATCGCGCCACTGTATGGACTGAGATATTAGGCCGATTAACTAATACTTACAGCTCCCCATGTAGGCACGAGCTGTAAAAGATCGGCAAAAGACCTACGTCACCGGGGTTCGAACCACCGATGCAAAAGAGAGTCTCGCTCATCAGCTCGCACAGTGCGCCAAGCCATCGCGCCACTGTATGGACTGAGATATTAGGCCGATTAACTAATACTTACAGCTCCCCATGTAGGCACGAGCTGTAAAAGATCGGCAAAAGACGTACGTCACCGGGGTTCGAACCACCGATGCAAAAGAGAGTCTCGCTCATCAGCTCGCACAGTGCGCCAAGCCATCGCGCCACTGTATGGAATGAGATATTAGGCCGATTAACTAATACTTACAGCTCCCCATGTAGGCACGAGCTGTAAAAGATCGGCAAAAGACGTGCGTCACCGGGGTTCGAACCACCGATGCAAAAGAGAGTCTCGCTCATCAGCTCGCACAGTGCGCCAAGCCATCGCGCCACTGTATGGACTGAGATATTAGGCCGATTAACTTATTCTTACAGCTCCCCATGTAGGCACGAGCTGTAAAAGATCGGCAAAAGACGTGCGTCACCGGGTTTCGAACCACCGATGCAAAAGAGAGTCTCGCTCATCAGCTCGCACAGTGCGCCAAGCCATCGCGCCACTGTATGGACTGAGATATTAGGCCGATTAACTAATTCTTACAGCTCCCCATGTAGGCACGAGCTGTAAAAGATCGGCAAAAGACGTGCGTCACCGGGGTTCGAACCACCGATGCAAAAGAGAGTCTCGCTCATCAGCTCGCACAATGCGCCAAGCCATCGCGCCACTGTATGGACTGAGATATTAGGCCGATTAACTAATACTTACAGCTCCCCATGAAGGCACGAGCTGTAAAAGATCGGCAAAAGACGTACGTCACCGGGGTTCGAACCATTGATGCAAAAGAGAGTCTCGCTCATCAGCTCGGACAGTGCGCCAAGCCATCGCGCCACTGTATGGACTGAGATATTAGGCCGATTAACTAATACTTACAGCTCCCCATGAAGGCACGAGCTGTAAAAGATCGGCAAAAGACGTGCGTCACCGGGGTTCGAACCACCGATGCAAAAGAGAGTCTCGCTCATCAGCTCGTACAGTGCGCCAGGCCATCGCGCCTCTTTATGGACTGAGATATTAGGCCGATTAACTAATACTTAGAGCTCCCCATGTAGGCACGAGCTGTTAAAGATCGGCAAAAGACGTCACCGGGGTTCGAACCACCGATGCAAAAGAGAGCCTCGCTCATCAGCTCGTACAGTGCGCCAAGCCATCGCGCCACTGTATGGACTGAGATATTAGGACGATTAACTAATAATTACAGCTCTCCATGTAGACACGAGCTGTAAAAGATCGGCAAAAGACGTGCGTCACCGGGGTTCGAACCACCGATGCAAAAGAGAGTCTCGCTCATCAGCTCGTACAGTGCGCCAAGCCATCGCGCCACTGTATGGACTGAGATATTAGGCCGATTAACTAATACTTACAGCTCCCCATGTAGGCACGAGCTGTAAAAGATCGGCAAAAGACCTACGTCACCGGGGTTCGAACCACCGATGCAAAAGAGAGTCTCGCTCATCAGCTCGGACAGTGCGCCAGGCCATCGCGCCACTGTATGGACTGAGATATTAGGCCGATTAACTAATACTTACAGCTCCCCATGTAGGCACGAGCTGTAAAAGATCGGCAAAAGACCTACGTCACCGGGGTTCGAACCACCGATGCAAAAGAGAGTCTCGCTCATCAGCTCGGACAGTGCGCCAGGCCATCGCGCCACTGTATGGACTGAGATATTAGGCCGATTAACTAATACTTACAGCTCCCCATGTAGGCACGAGCTGTAAAAGATCGGCCAAAGACGTACGTCACCGGGGTTCGAACCACCGATGCAAAAGAGAGTCTCGCTCATCAGCTCGCACAGTGCGCCAGGCCATCGCGCCACTGTATGGACTGAGATATTAGGCCGATTAACTAATACTTACAGCTCCCCATGTAGGCACGAGCTGTAAAAGATCGGCCAAATACGTAGGTCACCGGGGTTCGAACCACCGATGCAAAAGAGAGTCTCGCTCATCAACTCGGACAGTGCGCCAAGCCATCGCGCCACTGTATGGACTGAGATATTAGGCCGATCAACTAATACTTGCAGCTCCCCATGTAGGCACGAGCTGTAAAAGATCGGCCAAAGACGTAGGTCACCGGGGTTCGAACCACCGATGCAAAAGAGAGTCTCGCTCATCAGCTCGGACAGTGCGCCAAGCCATCGCGCCACTGTATGGACTGAGATATTAGGCCGATTAACTAATACTTACAGCTCCCCATGTAGGCACGAGCTGTAAAAGATCGGCAAAAGACGTAGGTCACCGGGGTTCGAACCACCGATGCAAAAGAGAGTCTCGCTCATCAGCTCGCACAGTGCGCCAAGCCATCGCGCCACTGTCTGGACTGAGATATTAGGCCGATTAACTAATACTTACAGCTCCCCATGTAGGCACGAGCTGTAAAAGATCGGCAAAAGACGTAGGTCACCGGGGTTCGAACCACCGATGCAAAAGAGAGTCTCGCTCATCAGCTCGCACAGTGCGCCAAGCCATCGCGCCACTGTCTGGACTGAGAGATTAGGCCGATTAACTAATACTTACAGCTCCCCATGTAGGCACGAGCTGTAAAAGATCGGCAAAAGACGTGCGTCACCGGGGTTCGAACCACCGATGCAAAAGAGAGTCTCGCTCATCAGCTCGCACAGTGCGCCAAGCCATCGCGCCACTGTATGGACTGAGATATTAGGCCGATTAACTAATACTTACAGCTCCCCATGAAGGCACGAGCTGTAAAAGATCGGCAAAAGACGTGCGTCACCGGGGTTCGAACCACCGATGCAAAAGAGAGTCTCGCTCATCAGCTCCCACAGTGCGCCAAGCCATCGCGCCACTGTATGGACTGAGATATTAGGCCGATTAACTAATACTTACAGCTCCTCATGTAGGCACGAGCTGTAAAAGATCGGCAAAAGACGTACGTCACCGGGGTTCGAACCACCGATGCAAAAGAGAGTCTCGCTCATCAGCTCGCAAAGTGCGCCAGGCCATCGCGCCACTGTATGGACTGAGATATTAGGCCGATTAACTAATACTTACAGCTTTCCATGTAGGCACGAGCTGTAAGAGATCGGCAAAAGACGTGCGTCACCGGGGTTCGAACCACCGATGCAAAAGAGAGTCTCGCTCATCAGCTCGCACAGTGCCCCAAGCAATCGCGCCACTGTCTGGACTGAGATATTAGGCCGATTAACTAATACTTACAGCTCCCCATGTAGGCACGAGCTGTAAAAAATCGGCAAAAGACGTACGTCACCGGGGTTCGAACCACCGATGCAAAAGAGAGTCTCGCTCATCAGCTCGGACAGTGCGCCAAGCCATCGCGCCACTGTCTGGACTGAGATATTAGGCCGATTAACTAATACTTACAGCTCCCCATGTAGGCACGAGCTGTAAAAGATCGGCAAAAGACGTACGTCACCGGGGTTCGAATCACCGATGCAAAAGAGAGTCTCGCTCATCAGCTCGCACAGTGCGCCAAGCCATCGCGCCACTGTATGGACTGAGATATTAGGCCGATTAACTAATACTTACAGCTCCCCATGTAGGCACGAGCTGTAAAAGATCGGCAAAAGACGTACGTCACCGGGGTTCGAATCACCGATGCAAAAGAGAGTCTCGCTCATCAGCTCGCACAGTGCGCCAAGCCATCGCGCCACTGTATGGACTGAGATATTAGGCCGATTAACTAATACTTACAGCTCCCCATGAAGGTACGAGCTGTAAAAGATCGGCAAAAGACGTGCGTCACCGGGGTTCGAACCACCGATGCAAAAGAGAGTCTCGCTCATCAGCTCGCACAGTGCGCCAAGCAATCGCGCCACTGTATGGACTGAGATATTAGGCCGATTAACTAATACTTACAGCTCCCCATGTAGGCACGAGCTGTAAAAGATCGGCAAAAGACGTACGTCACCGGGGTTCGAACCACCGATGCAAAAGAGAGTCTCGCTCATCAGCTCGCACAGTGCGCCAGGCCATCGCGCCACTGTATGGACTGAGATATTAGGCCGATTAACTAATACTTACAGCTTTCCATGTAGGCACGAGCTGTAAAAGATCGGCAAAAGAAGTACGTCACCGGGGTTCGAACCACCGATGCAAAAGAAAGTCTCGCTCATCAGCTCGCACAGTGCGCCAGGTCATCGCGCCACTGTATGGACTGAGATATTAGGCCGATTAACTAATACTTACAATTCCCCATGTAGGCACGAGCTGTAAAAGATCGGCAAAAGACGTGCGTCACCGGGGTTCGAAGCACCGATGCAAAAGAGAGTCTCGCTCATCAGCTCGCACAGTGCGCCAAGCCATCGCGCCACTGTATGGACTGAGATATTAGGCCGATTAACTAATACTTACAGCTCCCCATGTAGGCACGAGCTGTAAAAGATCGGCAAAAGACGTACGTCACCGGGGTTCGAACCACCGATGCAAAAGAGAGTCTCGCTCATCAGCTCGGACAGTGCGCCAAGCCATCGCGCCACTGTCTGGACTGAGATATTAGGCCGATTAACTAATACTTACAGCTCCCCATGTAGGCACGAGCTGTAAAAGATCGGCAAAAGACGTACGTCACCGGGGTTCGAACCACCGATGCAAAAGAGAGTCTCGCTCATCAGCTCGGACAGTGCGCCAGGCCATCGCGCCACTGTATGGACTGAGTTATTAGGCCGATTAACTAATACTTACAGCTCCCCATGTAGGCACGAGCTGTAAAAGATCGGCAAAAGACGTACGTCACCGGGGTTCGAACCACCGATGCAAAAGAGAGTCTCGCTCATCAGCTCCCACAGTGCGCCAAGCAATCGCGCCACTGTATGGACTGAGATATTAGGCCGATTAACTAATACTTACAGCTCCCCATGTAGGCACGAGCTGTAAAAGATCGGCAAAAGACGTACGTCACCGGGGTTCGAACCACCGATGCAAAAGAGAGTCTCGCTCATCAGCTCGGACAGTGCGCCAGGCCATCGCGCCACTGTATGGACTGAGATATTAGGCCGATTAACTAATACTTACAGCTTTCCATGTAGGCACGAGCTGTAAGAGATCGGCAAAAGACGTGCGTCACCGGGGTTCGAACCACCGATGCAAAAGAGAGTCTCGCTCATCAGCTCGCACAGTGCCCCAAGCAATCGCGCCACTGTATGGACTGAGATATTAGGCCGATTAACTAATACTTACAGCTCCCCATGTAGGCACGAGCTGTAAAAAATCGGCAAAAGACGTACGTCACCGGGGTTCGAACCACCGATGCAAAAGAGAGTCTCGCTCATCAGCTCGGACAGTGCGCCAAGCCATCGCGCCACTGTCTGGACTGAGATATTAGGCCGATTAACTAATACTTACAGCTCCCCATGTAGGCACGAGCTGTAAAAGATCGGCAAAAGACGTACGTCACCGGGGTTCGAATCACCTATGCAAAAGAGAGTCTCGCTCATCAGCTCGCACAGTGCGCCAAGCCATCGCGCCACTGTATGGACTGAGATATTAGGCCGATTAACTAATACTTACAGCTCCCCATGAAGGCACGAGCTGTAAAAGATCGGCAAAAGACGTGCGTCACCGGGGTTCGAACCACCGATGCAAAAGAGAGTCTCGCTCATCAGCTCGCACAGTGCGCCAAGCAATCGCGCCACTGTATGGACTGAGATATTAGGCCGATTAACTAATACTTACAGCTCCCCATGTAGGCACGAGCTGTAAAAGATCGGCAAAAGACGTACGTCACCGGGGTTCGAACCACCGATGCAAAAGAGAGTCTCGCTCATCAGCTCGCACAGTGCGCCAGGCCATCGCGCCACTGTATGGACTGAGATATTAGGCCGATTAACTAATACTTACAGCTTTCCATGTAGGCACGAGCTGTAAAAGATCGGCAAAAGAAGTACGTCACCGGGGTTCGAACCACCGATGCAAAAGAAAGTCTCGCTCATCAGCTCGCACAGTGCGCCAGGTCATCGCGCCACTGTATGGACTGAGATATTAGGCCGATTAACTAATACTTACAATTCCCCATGTAGGCACGAGCTGTAAAAGATCGGCAAAAGACGTGCGTCACCGGGGTTCGAAGCACCGATGCAAAAGAGAGTCTCGCTCATCAGCTCGCACAGTGCGCCAAGCCATCGCGCCACTGTATGGACTGAGATATTAGGCCGATTAACTAATACTTACAGCTCCCCATGAAGGCACGAGCTGTAAAAGATCGGCAAAAGACGTACGTCACCGGGGTTCGAACCACCGATGCAAAAGAGAGTCTCGCTCATCAGCTCGGACAGTGCGCCAAGCCATCGCGCCACTGTCTGGACTGAGATATTAGGCCGATTAACTAATACTTACAGCTCCCCATGTAGGCACGAGCTGTAAAAGATCGGCAAAAGACGTACGTCACCGGGGTTCGAACCACCGATGCAAAAGAGAGTCTCGCTCATCAGCTCGGACAGTGCGCCAGGCCATCGCGCCACTGTATGGACTGAGTTATTAGGCCGATTAACTAATACTTACAGCTCCCCATGTAGGCACGAGCTGTAAAAGATCGGCAAAAGTCGTACGTCACCGGGGTTCGAACCACCGATGCAAAAGAGAGTCTCGCTCATCAGCTCGTACAGTGCGCCAAGCCATCGCGCCACTGTATGGACTGAGATATTAGGCCGATTAACTAATACTTACAGCTCCCCATGTAGGCACGAGCTGTAAAAGATCGGCAAAAGACGTACGTCACCGGGGTTCGAACCACCGATGCAAAAGAGAGTCTCGCTCATCAGCTCGGACAGTGCGCCAGGCCATCGCGCCACTGTATGGACTGAGATATTAGGCCGATTAACTAATACTTACAGCTCCCCATGTAGGCACGAGCTGTAAAAGATCGGCAAAAGACGTACGTCACCGGGGTTCGAACCACCGATGCAAAAGAGAGTCTCGCTCATCAGCTCGCACAGTGCGCCAGGCCATCGCGCCACTGTATGGACTGAGATATTAGGCCGATTAACTAATACTTACAGCTCCCCATGTAGGCACGAGCTGTAAAAGATCGGCAAAAGACGTACGTCACCGGGGTTCGAACCACCGATGCAAAAGAGAGTCTCGCTCATCAGCTCGGACAGTGCGCCAGGCCATCGCGCCACTGTATGGACTGAGATATTAGGCCGATTAACTAATACTTACAGCTCCCCATGTAGGCACGAGCTGTAAAAGATCGGCAAAAGACGTACGTCACCGGGGTTCGAACCACCGATGCAAAAGAGAGTCTCGCTCATCAGCTCGGACAGTGCGCCAGGCCATCGCGCCACTGTATGGACTGAGTTATTAGGCCGATTAACTAATACTTACAGCTCCCCATGTAGGCACGAGCTGTAAAAGATCGGCAAAAGACGTACGTCACCGGGGTTCGAACCACCGATGCAAAAGAGAGTCTCGCTCATCAGCTGGTACAGTGCGCCAAGCCATCGCGCCACTGTATGGACTGAGATATTAGGCCGATTAACTAATACTTACAGCTCCCCATGTAGGCACGAGCTGTAAAAGATCGGCAAAAGACGTACGTCACCGGGGTTCGAACCACCGATGCAAAAGAGAGTCTCGCTCATCAGCTCGGACAGTGCGCCAGGCCATCGCGCCACTGTATGGACTGAGATATTAGGCCGATTAACTAATACTTACAGCTCCCCATGTAGGCACGAGCTGTAAAAGATCGGCAAAAGACGTACGTCACCGGGGTTCGAACCACCGATGCAAAAGAGAGTCTCGCTCATCAGCTCGCACAGTGCGCCAGGCCATCGCGCCACTGTATGGACTGAGATATTAGGCCGATTAACTAATACTTACAGCTCCCCATGTAGGCACGAGCTGTAAAAGATCGGCAAAAGACGTACGTCACCGGGGTTCGAACCACCGATGCAAAAGAGAGTCTCGCTCATCAGCTCGCACAGTGCGCCAGGCCATCGCGCCACTGTATGGACTGAGATATTAGGCCGATTAACTAATAC